>NW_022900919.1:11433204-11522480 GCF_012274545.1 Fukomys damarensis | reverse complement strand
AAAAAAAAAAAAAAAAAAAAAAAAAAAAAAGAAGAAGAAGAAGCAAGTGTCAGTCTCTTTCATTTATTTACCAAATTTTTGTTGAGTGACTATTATGCACCATGGGCAGAGATGGGCCCATTCCAATTGCTCTGGGAGCAGAAATCTGCATAATCTACTGGAAGTTTCCATTTATTCAGACAATAAAATTCTTGCTGTGATAGTTTTCCAGTAGATATAAAGTTATGTAACTGACTACAAGTGAATGCAATGAGTACAAAGAAAAGAAACCACTAATTCATTCAAGGGATCTTGAGAATTCCCATGCCCCTTGTAGCAAGCCTACCCCACAAGGACAATACAGGCTTCAGGATTCTGCCTCTTTTCTTTGCTGCTGTTCCTAACTGTGTGAACAGTACTTGTTGCCCTCAATGTTGACAAAATGTCAGCGATGCCAGTCACGTTATCATGCCCCAAACAGGCCACAATTACAGTCTGCTATTTGTCACCCAACACCAGCCTTTATTTGCTCACTGAATTTAACTTTTGGCTTCGGGAAGATTTGTTTAATTTGCGTGTGTTTTCTCCCTGATAAAGGCAGCCCAGGAATTTTACCATGAAAATTAAGAGTAAAGTTTAAAGTTATGTGTACAAGTCATGGTTTTTGATTATGGAATCGATTATTGATAGACTTATTTTAAGAAGAGAAAAATAAAAAAATTTCAGATAATAAGTTTATTCCCCTAAAATGACTTGAAAAACATACTATTTATGTTATGGACATTCTTTTATAAAAGAAGCATTCAGAAACATTTAGCCGATTATTAAATAGTTTTTATTTTTTTCTTTCATCCTCAACTAGCAATACTTCATAATCTGAATTTTTTTTCCTCTTCCTCTCTGGACAAATTGAAATTTTGCCCTCATATTGAGACTTATTTAAATTCCAGCTTTGTTTTCATATGGTTGTGTCATTGTAAGTCTGTTTCTTACCCCCTTCGAATCTCAGTTTGCTCGCCTGAAGGTAGTAATGCCTCTCTCAGACAGTTGTAGCTTGAATTTAAGGCAATTAGCATGGTGCCTGGCCCTCAGTAATTGTGCCCTACATGATAGATGGATGGCTAAACCACAGCACACGAAAGAATTAATGGAGTTTGCTTTTTACAACTATAAAAATTCAGTCCTCAAATGACTTAATAGGCAAAAGTGGTATAATTTTTCCATTATAAATTCACTATTGTTCGCCAATAGTCAGTTCTTCTCTGATAGGGACTCAGAGGATCTGACTGTACTTCCTCCCCGGTGATGAAATAAACATGAGAGTGTTGTGCACAGCACAGGAGCTGCCTCATTCAGCGCTGCTACCCCGAATGTCACAATGAGTTCATGCAGCATCTTCACATGGTAGGAGGCACAAGAGGAGAAGAATTTCCTCATCAAGCTCCTTCATGAGGGTCTTTGTCCCATTCATGACAGAGGCAACCTTTGAATTTTGCAGGAGTCTCATTCAACCCACAGCACCAGCCACAGCACCTAGCTTTCCAGTTCCTGCTGCCCTGGTTGAGGGAGCAGGTTGATCACACGGAGGTGCTGTGGGCCGATGGCCCGGTGGCTGGGCCAGCACTGGGAGGACAACAGCACTGGACAACTGCCGAGTCACCAGACAGCAGAGGACAACAAAAAACTCTGGTTGCATGAGGCTACTGATACTGACAGTCTGTTCTGTTTTGTTGGTTTTATTTCATTTGGTTTTTGAGTACTGAGGATTGAACCAAGTGCCGTTACAATAGACTACATCCCCAGCCCATTCATTCATTCATTCATTCATTTTTGAGATTGAGTTCTTACTAAGTGGCTCATGCTGGGTTCAAACTTGCAATTCTCTCTTGCCTCAGCTTCTCAAAGATCACTTTTCATTGCAGCACAACTAATCTCTGCTCACAGAAGACTCCAGATAGATAGGAATATTATGTAAAAATAATTAAAAATTACCTTTGATTGTTTGGGATATTTTTAGACTCCTCTTTTTTCTTTACCTTATCCTCATTCCATCACTTTCCTGCTTTCTACTGTTGACAGAACAGCGGATTGGTCCTGCTCATTTAGGAATGGTCATAAAAATACCTGAATTTGAGATGATAGTAAGAGCCAAAGAACACAACTTTTCTATAGAGCCAAAGTGAAAGATAAGAAGCCCAGCAGCAAAGATTTGGGGAGATTCAAAATGTAATTGTAAACCATGAAGTAAATATTAAATGAAATCGTAAATCAAAACACAATTGAACAGGTAATTTTTATAGGTGCATCCACATATCTAAACAAACCCATACAGGAGCGTAAAGCAAATGGGTTTCAAGAACAAGAAAACTTTCTGCTGTTTTCATCTAAAAATTCTATATATTTTCATTAAATTATGCTTTTTTATTTTTACTAATTAGTAATACTACCCCCTCCTCCTTTTACGTTTTTGTGAGACAAGATCAAGCATTTACAAGCATTCACCATTTTCTGCATTGGCTGCAGTGGTGGACACTATCAATGGAGAGAAGTCATGGACTCTACCAGTGGAGAAATCACAACGTTCTTAGGCTTATTTAATGGGATTCTGTTACTCTTTGGTCCTGCATGGTCTTGAACACAGTATGACTTACAACTGTCTGAGATGTCTTAGGACACATCTGTAACTGTGTTTGTTTGTTTGTTTGTTTTTTCACTGATATATTACCATGAAAAATTGAGACCTACTCTTTGGCCTTTAGTTTGTCATCTGTGAAATGAGGATGTAAGAATACATGATATATTAGCACCTAAACTTCTGTTATTCTGAGCCTATGTTTTTCTTTGTTTGCTTTTTTTTTCTATGTAATTATTATTCTAACTTTCAGGGAGCATCAAAAAATGCCACAGGACTGGCTATTGTTTTGTTGTCTTTGTTTGTTTGTTTTTTAATCATTCAATACCCCTTACAAATCTGAGTAGCAAGTGATGATCTCTATAGGATTTTCTAAATGCATAGGACAGATCTATATGTACTTTGAGTGTTTTTTCTTCTTAAATTTTATATTGCTATGTGTCCTAAGCTTCCTTTTCTTATTCTGAAGACAGTTTTTTACAATTATAAATTTTAGTTTTTACATACATAGTATTGCTAAAATCACAGAAGTTAAAATTTAAAATGTGCAGAAAGTTTCACCAGTGAAAGAGAAAAGGTTCCCCTGTACATATTCTTTTTCAGTGCTTGTGCATTTATATGCAGGCATACATGTGCAGTTGTAATCACTTTCTAGATATTTTTCATATTCTTTCTTCTTACTTAAGTTCCATATTAGCCATTTTCTCATACAGTTCTGCTTTTCGTCACTTTTTCTCTCACACAAGTTCCACTGCTTCAAATATCCTTATACGTTAGCACATGCATTTTCCCCTCGTCCTTATCAAGATTACCTATATATTGCCTTTTCCAAGTAGAGATAGTAGTTTCAGTAATAGATCGATAGTTCTCATAGGCCTATTCCAATTTCAGGAGTACCATGTGTAATTTACACACACACACATTTTAAAATGGATAGGAAAAATTAAACCAGGTACACATGGAAACCATAAAAATGATTAAAGCATGGTAAAACAAGACCGCCGAGGAAAGATAAAAGGACTCGAGATTATTCATTCTTCAGAAAAGAAAACCAAAAATGGGGAATCTTTTTAGGGTGCTCGGAAAGCATATGCAGAATTATCATGAGAACAAATGTTTCTAGTTGTTTTTTTTTCTACATTGTAATAGAAAATGGATAAGTGGGCTTAACCTGTGATTAAGGTATGCATTACGATTCTAAGATTGCGTACCTCTGGGGTAGAGGAACAAGACACACTCATCGAGGAAACTTTTGAAGGATATGAAACACTCAGGTGCTATCCACTTCTCTAAAGAGAAGTCTTGCCACATATTGACGAGAAGTTGCATTCAGCCATCCTCCAGGACGCTTGTGTTTTCTTTCCAGAGCGTCTAATGTCTAGTCTTATTAGCCATAGCCTGTGGTTCTTTTAGCATTGTTGCAGACACAAATGTCACTATGAAAAATTCTCATATCGGATGTGAAGATATGTGAAGATATGAAGATATCTCCTTCAAGATAGATTTAGTCACCCAATCCTACTCTCTTTTTCTGGGACAGTTAGGTTATTTGAGTACCATTTGCACAAGGAGCAAAGAATTCCCTGTAATAATTTCCTGGGCTCCCCTCCTTCTACCTTTTCTGTCCAGTCTAACCAGCAAGTGCAGCAGGCTACTTAGGTACAGTTTTCACCCATGAAATTTTGGAGATTTTGTGATAATGAAAAAAAATAGCTAGGTAATTTTCCAGGATGCTGTGAATTTTATTTCAATGTAGTTTTGCCCATCAAATATGAGCACTTTTTCAAGGTTTACCTTACCATTGTTTCTTCTCAGTGAACTACGAAGAATTAGCCCACCTTCCCTTTGGCACCAAGAAATGCAAGTCCTTCTCTGCTGTGACTCGAACCTGTTGCATCAGGCTTTTGGGTAAACATCTTCCGGGTTTTCACCAGGGCAAGAATTTTAGCACCAGTCTTAAAGTAATGACACTGTGCCCCTGCCCTTGCATTGCTTTAATTCTGCTTCGGCTTTAAGTTGTGTTGCTTTTCTCACTTTCTCTGTCACCTCTCCTCTAGGGCAGCAATGTCTTCACTTGGAAAAAAAAAAAAAAGATTGTAGCACACAAGATCTTAAATGGACTAATGTACATAAGGCACCCAGCAGGTCACCTGGAAATGGTGCCCCCTTGAAGAAATTCACCCATCCTATCCTCAAACATACTGAATTATTGTAAAGATCTGGTTAAACAAATCTATGAACAAGTGTGTCAACTAAAAAGGCTTAAGTTTTACCGATAAGATCTTAACCGTTACTGAGAATCCGATCTTTTCCTGTTTGCGTCTCTGGCATCTTCGCACTTGGTGTGAGGATTGTTGTGAATCTGTGCAACACTTCAGGTGCCAGTGAGTTTGCTGAAGCGAATCTGGAGTGCTCTCTTTTGCAGAGTTCAGTCCTTGACAAAGGAATCCACTATACTCCTGTGCCAAGTTGTCTCACAGGTATAATCCAGGTTCTCAGTAACAGTTCTTGGAGATTAGAGCAGGCAGGGGCCACCTCGCAGACCCAAGTGCGGAACGTGTCATCGCCTCTACCTCATGGGGTAGTTACTGAATCAGGAAAGGTGAGCAATGTAACTTGGCCCAGTGAAAGTACTGAGTTTCTATTCTTACCCTTTTTGAGATGATTGCAAAGAGTACTCAGCAACGACAGACCCACAAAAACTTTCTGATGTTATCCCAGCACTCACTGAGTTATTACAATAATCTATTTTTTTTAAATCTGTGAATGAATTTGATTTTAACAGGAATTGATTTTAACAGGAAGAAAGGCTGATGAAGGAAGTACATCACAATAACCTGATAATAGTCAAGGCTAAATATTTAGGACAAATGGAGTAAAAAGAATGAGAAGTAGTTTTTTTTGTTTTTGTTTTTGTTTTTTGTTACCTGGGAATGAACTCGGGTCTTTGCATTTGTGAGGCAGGCGCTGGAACCACTGAGCTAAATCCCTGGCCCTGACAAGTAGATTTTTAAGGACCCCCAGGCCACATTGCTGAACTTCTTTGAGAAGCAAGAGAAAGAAGAGCCTAGCTTGGTGTAAATTCTTCGGACAGCGCTTGACTTGGCTGTCATGGAGAACAGAAAAACGAAACCGCACCAATTAGTGAGGAATAAACCACAGAAGCTGTGTTTCAAAAGAAAATTTCCTCTTGAATGTCCTGATTGCTGTGTCACGTCAAATTACTATTTATTGAGGACCCATTATGAACTAAAAGCTTGTGCTAATGATTTCTGTGGAAAATGAAAAATGAATCGGCAAAGTAGTCATTCTTATTTTCTTGATGTAGCTGAAGAATTGAATCCTTGACAGGAAAACGCTACAAACCAGAGAGACAGCTAGCAGCACCAGCACCTCCTGGGTTGTCCCTGGACTCCAGCCACAACAGTGTCCTTGACTGTGGTTTTCAGTGTTTGGAAGAAATGCAAGCTTGAAGAAGACTCCAAGACGTGGGGGGAGCCATTGACCGCTTCCTGATGGAGGATTTCCCGGAGCGGGCTTCTCTCACTGGTTCTATAAATCCATCTCCTCAACAATCAGCCTATATTCTAGACTGTGATATGGGGCCAGGGGATGATCAGCAAGTTTTATAACTTTTATCCTTTTCATTTTATCTACCTTTTACATATCCACCTTAAAATATGGATTATAAGCATACATACAAATTGTGATTAAAGTAGAGAAAAAAAACTTTAATGACAAATATGGAATTGCAAATCCAACATAGTTTCTTGCACAAACTTCATATGCATTTTCCACATACCTGTTAAAGAGCACAAAACTAGGATCCTATTATATAATCTATTTTGTATGTGTTTATGTCACTTGTATCATAAATCTTTGTCTTGTTATTAAATGATTTTCTATGAGGTGATTGTTAATATCAACACTTTATTTCACTTTTCCCATGAAATCTGATCTTTAAGGCCTTGTTTTCACAAATTGCTTGGAAATTATAAAGCATTACATTTTGTGGTAGGGAAATGTTAACTTTATAAAAGTTAACTTCTTTCTTAATTATCAAATATTTCAAACATTGATAATTATAGCCAATTTTATGACAAGTAGCTAATTTCAATATCAATCTTATGCAGATGTGAAGTATTAATAAGCAATAAAATGTTACAACTCCATGTAGAAGTCTGTTCTCCTTGATCTATGCTCCTCCTTTATCAGACAAAACCCCCATGTGGATGTTGATGATTTCCAATCCATGTCTGGTTTTAGTGCCTTTATACACATGCTTTTATCCAAAACATGTACATGGCATTATTTTAAATGTTTTCAAGTTAAATAAATGCCATCATATTGGACAATTTCTTGAGATCTATGCTTTAATACATTTAGCAGATATGATGCATTCAATGATTTTTTACCTATGAAGTTTATACTATTATATAAAGAACCGTATCTGTTCTCCCACCTTCCACTTATTTTCCTTTGGTCAAAGATGTAGAGGTGAACATGTTCAGTCTCTTTCTGTGCATAAGTGGGATCACTTCTCCAGAAGACTCATGCAGACATGACGACATGAGCCAGTGAAGTTTGTTCATCTTCAATTCTCTACATTTTTATCAAGTTGCTGTCTAAATCCATTGTGCCAGTTACCATTCCATGGAACAATTCAGGAGTTCTTTCTTTCCACACATCATTCAAATTTCTGGTATTGTCAGACATTTTATTTTATTTTAAGTCTTCCTTACCTTTTTCTATTGTGGATCTTTCTCATCTTGCCCCACATTATGCTCATTATAAGATTATTATGGCCTCCCAGTAGGGAAAACTTTTCTGCATGCACTTCTTCTCTTTACATTTCAGAAGTGTGTCAAGCTCCAATTGAAATGTTTACCACAGTGTCTGTGATTCATGTTTGATTTATGGATTAGAGTAGATATTCTATAAGTAATCTTGATGAATGAATGAATGAATGAATGAATTCATGAACAAATCATTGGTAAGTCCCTGTATTGATTCATCTAACCCAAGAGTCTTGCTAACTATCCATTTATTTGAGTTGTTTTCAATTCTTCATTTTTGAGAGAAAATGTGACAATATATGTCTTGGTCTTATGTAAGTCTGATGATTTTATTCGTGGCTACTTATGTATGGGTTCCTTTTGAAAATTAGCTCTTTTGCCTTTGGGGAGGTGGCAATTTCTTACTTTTAGTGGGTAAGAAAACAATAGTCTTGCTATATTTTGTGTATTTGCATATTTTGTAATGTGTAATTCATTTTTTTTCTCTGTATGGTAAAACATTTGTAAAAAGCGATGTTTGTCTTCTTATTGCTATATTTTTTGAAATTTTTATCTTTTTCCATATCATGTAATATAGCTAGAAATACCTACTGAGTCCTGATGGTGTCTCCTTATCTCGTCCCAAATTCTAAGTTAATTATGAGAAACAGAAAATAGAAACTCAGAGACTGAACAAGACCCTGCAGCACAGGTGGATGGCACTGGGCGAATGTAAGGCTGTGGACTCTGCTTCGCACATTGCGGTCAGTTAGGTTTGCATCTGGGCTCCGACCAATCAGCAGCCCCACCATTCTAGCTCTTTAATCTAAATATTTACAATTTGGGGGCCGGCCTCATCGACATATTTTAGTGATATTTTTATAAAACCATCTACTTTGGATTTGTAAAGAATTTGAAAATGGAGAATAAGTGATATATAACACTTTTTTATTTTTGATTTATATTAATTTGTTTGTGTAATGGTGATAGCTTTTTCTTTTCTTCTTTTTCTTCTTCTTTGGCTGCCAATTTTATGAATCATAGAGATAGATTTCCACTCGCTAACACTTCTTATACCTTATTAAATTCCAGTAGGACATACGCTGCCATTGTTTTACTCAAAGCTGATGAATGTTATATGGTAGGATTGTACTTCATAATTTTGCTTCTAAAATTTGAGCTCTAAAATTTCAGTTCATTGGTACTCATGTGTGTTCTTCAGAAATGTCATTACTAAAGTGCAAAGCATATAGCCAACTTCAGAGGATGCCATCAAAAAGGTTGTGGTGTGTTTGTACATCGGTGCTAATGTGGACATCAGTGGTGCTACCTGCATCCAGAAATGAGCAGAAAATTTTCCCATCATTTACCCAATTGCCGTATTATGTCATTGGTCATGACTTTTATATTTTCATTTATAAATTGAAAGGATTTGCTACTCACATCACTTTAGCCAACTGAGTACTTTGGAGTCAATCTAGCAAAAAAAGTTTTTGATATGATCTTTTGACTGACTCAAAATCTAAAATATTTTTCATTTAATAGGAAATTTTCAGGCAGTCATAACTGTCAATTTGTATCTGTTCTTATTATAGAATGTAAACTTTTTGCTGTTTCTGTTCCTTTACTCTGCACTTCACTTTTGTCCACATCTCTTTCAGAACACTATCACTTTTCTTTTAATGGTTGCCTTTATAATTACTGCAAATCTATGTGTGTCTATTTTTCCCTGATTATGCATGTTAGGTCAAAAGTAATGAAGTACATATTCAGAAATTTAGTATGCTTTTACACTTTTTTCCCACTCATTCACCCCCATTAGCAATGATTCATAGGCTGTGATTCACGTAATTGGGAATTTTACCCAAATTCGAATTGAGAAATCATTATTTTCACATGATTTATACTTCCTTATTTCAAATGTTCTCTGGCATGCGTGTTAATTTAATTCCAATTTTTAATACCTAAAATTTCCATCTAGTTCCTCCTCTCAGCTATCTGCTTAAACTTGTTCTCAGATGACTCTCAGACCATTCTCCTTGTCTCCCCTCTGGGACCACAGAGTTTTCTACTTAGATATCTTTCTTTCTCATTGAAGAAGAATTGTGTGACCCAGCACGTTTACTCTCTTAAGCACTACGTGAGCCTTTTATTTCCAGAAATTCTTCAAAGTTCCCTAAATCTGAATGCCATTGTCCATTTTTCTTTTAACGTCCTAATCATTTTCAAGTACAATTGCCAAATAGAATACACCCAGTTAAATGTGAATTTTAGATAAACGACTTTTTTAGAGTAAGTCTGCATTATTCTGTTTAGTGTTAGTCTCTAAATCTGTCAGTCTGACTTTCATTGGAAATCGATGCCCTCTTCCTAGAAAAGTCTCACTTTATCTCAATCCAGTTTGTGCTTCCTATTTTTATCCCACTCTTTTATCTGTTATACAACTTCTTTATATAGCATGTATTTTCTAGCTTGCATTTAGAAGTATTGTAGTCATAGCAAGCACACGGCTACTGATTCACCTCTTGCTTCACTTGGAGATCAAGGGGCTGGGATACAGCGCAGGAGTAGGGCATGTACATGGCACATTCACGGCCCTGACTTCAATCCTTAGTATTATTTTTAAATGTAAGGATCAAACTCCATTTCACACAGCTGAGCGAGCACTTTGAATTCTAGATACTGTGGGAGAATGGCCAAGTGGACTCCTTAATGTCCATAATTGCTTGTGGGTGCCATGGTTACTTCTTTTACGACAGCAAGCACTGAACATCATGAGGGGGAAAACAGAACAATCTAAAGTTGAAACTGTAAATTCACTGAAGCTCAGAGACCATACATTCCACTCAATAGTTTTTATCGTGCTTTCCTCAAATTTTTCAATACATCCCCTGTCATGCGGGCCCTACAGTGCTTTCTGTGTGATATAGGATTTTCATTCCTCATCACAGCCAGATTGACTAATTTGCCCAACTTGTGAGTCTAAATACACATCATACTATCATTTACTTTGCATTACCCAAGTTAATAAAGAGATTTAACTTTTTTGCCAGTGTTTATGGCAACCTGAGTACCCCTTCACTGAGAGACCTGATCATTTATTTGTACATTTTTATTTGTCTCTTTTATTGTAGGAATTTTTCAAGTTCCAAAACTTAGTCCTATGGATTACATATCACTAAGTACATTCTCCTGGTTTTAGTCTTTAGTTTATAAAACTTTTGATTGCTAAAGTTACTGAAGTGGGATTCTGATTTGAGAATAATTTTGAAAACACAATATATTTGTTTAGTTTAAATTTCTCATTTTATGAAGAGGCAATGGGAATGGTAAAATATGTATCTATGTTTCCCTTATTGGTTTGGGACACAAGGAAAATTAGAAATTAGAGCTCTCGATTTCTGGCTTAGTGATTTGGGATCATTTAAACATATTCTTCGTTGAGCTCTGGATAAAACTGTACTCTTTGAGAAAAATATTACACACAAATACTTTATATATACTGATTTTATTTTATTTTTTAACAAATGCAATACTTAGGTGGAAATTACCTTTTGAGAGTTTGCCTTTCTTGTCTTTCTTCTCTGGCAGGTTTCACTTGATAGCCATGAACTGTGGATAAAGAATAAATATTGCTTTTCTGTACCCTAGGACCATCCTCTGCCTTATTTATGTCTGACCTGGTACAGAACTGCTGATATACTGATTTTATTTTATTTTTTAACAAATGCAATACTTAGGTGGAAATTACCTTTTGAGAGTTTGCCTTTCTTGTCTTTCTTCTCTGGCAGGTTTCACTTGATAGCCATGAACTGTGGATAAAGAATAAATATTGCTTTTCTGTACCCTAGGACCATCCTCTGCCTTATTTATGTCTGACCTGGTACAGAACTGCTGACCTTGGGAAGTTTAATTGAGGCTGGAATTATATGGCACAGCTTGAGGCCACTTGAATTCAGAGGGTGTGACATACACAAAGACACACACACATACACACACACACACACACACACACACATTGACGATGTAACGGCCTGATGAGCTAGGCATGAATGTGCGTATGTGTGTGTGTGTGTGTGTGTGTGTGTCTTTGTGCATGTCTTTAGTTCTGTTGAAATGACAGCACTAAAACAGCCTATTGTAATTTTTATTGTAAAGAATTCTTATGAAACAATATAGTACACTAACAGTCCTCTATAATTATAACCATTTATTTCTTAAATAAATGTTTAGTTACTTAAATATGGAAACTATTTAGGATTTTTAAAAAAGCAGTAGTTAGGTGTCACTAATTTGAGACATAATTATTCTAATATTTGAATACTAACATTTCCATTATGTTATTGAGATAATTTAATAATAAAAAAGCAAACAAAAATTTGGTACATGATTTGTTTTAGTTAACCATTTAATTGTTTTAATGCTATCACAAATGGCCAATTACTAAAAATGGTATGTTATATTTAATAAGATTATGACCAAATTTTCAGATATAACTGATTCATAAAATCAATGATGCTACTCTTAGGAAGACAAAAATTAAATTCGTTTTTGTTTATTAGCTAAATTTAAAATCAATTGCATTCCTACTACTCCTATATTCCCCATTTAATATTTTACCACAAGATAGACTTTGAACTTTTTTATTATGACTGTTCCTGTAAAAAAATCTCTGAAAATTAAAGTTGACAATGTTCTTTTGTGGTACTTTCATCTAATTATTTGAGTAATTACACAATTACTTTCAGAAATACTTATCCCAAGTAATTAGTTAACAGCATGCTAATACTCAAAACTATTGACAAAATGCTTCTGTTTGGAGGAAAGCACAAAACTTAATTTTTTCATCTAGTACAAGTAAACCCAGTCCCAAAAGTGGTCTTTAAATAATCATAGATTAGAGTAAAGTGATCAGTAGGTGTATGTGTGTGTGCGCTTATGAAAAGACTTCTAGAGAATAACTTAAGTAACTAAAAATGTAAGAAAAATTTCTCTCCATCCCTTTGCTCCTTCCTTCCTTTCTTTCTTCCTTCCTCTCCCTCTCCCCTCCCCCTTCTCTCTTTCACAGAGAATCCCATGAATACAATCAGTACTGAAAATCTGCAAAACAATGAAGTGTCTCCAGTTGGCCAAGAGAAGCTCACCAAGATAGAAGCTAGGCAGATGGGTGCACGCACAAGCTCCCACATAAATTCACCCACAAATGAGGTTTGAAGTCATGAACGAGGCTCAATACATCAAGTTGGAGCACAGCTTTATCAATATATTACATGAAATTATTTTAACATTAATTGGAGCCTGATAGGATTTCTTTAGTCAAGAAATTCTATCTCATATGATATAAAGTTACCAGCACAGAAACATACAATTTTAAAATTTAGATTAAATGTTCAAATTTTTAGAAATGAAACACACAAAGAGTCCTTACTTATGTCCATAGTTTTTCAAAAGTCCCAGCTCTGGTACATTTTGTTTTGCTAGGAAACTCTGACAAAGTAGATGATTAATAAATGTGCTCTTACCTAGAAATCTGAATTGACAAATAAAAGTAGGAAGTATGATAATGATGATCAGCACTTACAGAAAGCCATGTGCCAGATAGTGTTCTACATACCTCACACTCGGTATTCATTTTATTCTAGCTAGTCATTAATCAGCTATTTTTGTACAGGGCAAGAAGGAACTCTACGTGGCTATTCAGATATAAGGCTGAAGTGGACTTTTTTGTTTTGCTTTGTTTTGTTTTTGTTTTGGCAGAATTCATAGGAAACACGGTGGGTAAGGTTTTCAGCCTTTATTCCATCTCACATTCATTTCTTATTCTGAGTCATATCATAGCTCAGAAGCTGCAAAGATTTATGAGATTCTTATTTATAAATAAGTGGAAATGTTCAGCTGATACCAAATCTCAAATTGTTTCAGTAAGAGAACTAGATAATTTAGAAAGCAGTAGTTTTTTAAGTCGCCAGAGTTTGACTCTCCAACTATGCTATAATTATCTGGGAATCTCAATAGCTAATCTCAGGAGATCACATCTTCTTCACCCATGGTCTACGTATGCTTGTATTTCTTAATGCCTTCTGAATGGTATCTTCTCTCTTCCCTGAGGAAATCCCAGATTTGACAATATAAAATAACAGGATACTCAAACTTGAACTATTTAAAAAAAAAAAAAAAAAGGTGTTGCCGGGGATTTAGCTCAGCGGTTCGGTGGCCTGCCTTGCAAGCACAAGGACCCGAGTTTGATCCCCGGTATCAAATAAATAAATAAATAGGTGTTGAATCATGACATAGAAAATGCCACAATCATCCACACAACCTATTCATAAATGGCTCTGGTTTTGCTTGTGGATAGTTATATCCACTCACAGTTTGATGCTCAGAGCTATTAGTGTAATGGGTCCTATTTATGGAACTGAATTTAGTACCCAGGAAAGGTCTATTCCTGAGTTCAATGGAAATTATTCCTGAACATTGATAATATTGTTCCCATCTCTCCACTGGCAGAATAGGAAGAATCACATAAGGTTTGGCCTACTTTTTTTCAAGCTATTAGATGCCTAGACATGATACTCTGAAACTGTCTATGTCTGAACGCTTTAAAAATATAAATCTAACTACATAAAAGACATACACACGCATGCATCACAGAAAAAAATAAAAGATAAAATGAAATAAAATGGCTTGAAAACTTAGTATCCTGCTATGGTGACCTTTTGTTTCTGTCACCCACCGCAGGGCAGATACAGACTGAGAACGAGGCGGGCTGAGGGCAGCACATGCTCTGTGTTAAGCAGGGAGAATCTTCATGGCTGAGGGCGACTGCCCTTCTGAGATGGAGCAGAGACCGCAGACCAGTCCGCCTGAGCACAGATCACACTTGAGGGGCGGGCCCCAGAGGCCCTGCCATCCTGGATGCCAGCTCCTCTTCCCCTAAGATCAAAGGCACTGAGATGGTCTCTTTGAATCTAGGCAAACTTACTGAGATGGGCCACATACACTTTTTGAAAATCTATCTTTTTTGGGTCAATTTCAATACCATAATGGATCGTGAAATATCTCTAAGAATCATTACTAACAGAACCTTGGGGTCCTTAACGCATTACATGCATTGAAAATAATGATAAAACAATAAAATTAAAACTCTGCATTGTATTTCCCCAAGGAGCATCATAAGGAGAGTTCTCCACAATCCCTTTTAGATTTAGGGGTCTGATTCCTAGAGATTCCGCTCAGTCCTCCCTGCTTTGACACAGGCTCCTGTGCAGACCTAGGGAGCTTCTTCCCTAAGTGTGTGCATGAAGTCTGTTTATTAAAATAGTAGACTTTCCTGAAAGACTCACAGGACATCAATCTGAAGCTGTCATATCTGTAACACGACTCCAGCAGAGAATAGGTTTGCAACTGTGAAAGGAATCTGTGCATCGGCAAAAATACTATGCATTTATGATGAACAATATAGGAAGAAAAGTGCCGGGCCAGGGAAGAAAAATTTGGATCTCTTATTTATTACATTTTTAATAGAAACTCAGAGAAAGCCTTATCTGCTGTCATTTGGTTTAAATTCCACAGTACTTTTTGTATTTGACCAAATTCTCTTATCTCTTACTTCCTCGTATTCCGCTGTGCCAGACTCCTAGCAGTTGATATACTTATCTGTGGTTTTATAATAAAGTTTTAGCTTCTACTGAGGGAAAAGGGGAAAAAAGTAGCACAAAAACGAAAAGCTGCTTCTTAGATTCCAACTACACCAAATGCTCACATCCATTATGAGACTGAAATCCCTCCCTGTTCTTGGCCTATTGGGGAGGTTTGAGGGTTAATTTCTGCAATCAAGGCAGAGGTTTACACTGTACCTAGTGCCACAGACTGATTTCTTTACAGAAGAGTTGGCAGGTATGATGTATCAAGTGTAAAATATGATGAAAAAAGATAATACGGACATACATATGCGCACAAATGGTAAAACAAATACAAGAGAATAGAAGTCATGTAATCCTAAGGTTTAGTCCCAAGCAAGCCAATATTTCAGTTTCAAAATTAATAAAAACATTGATGGGCCGGATACGCCTGTAATCTCAACATTCGAGAGGCTGAGGCAGGAGGATTGCTGTGAGTTTGAGACCAGCCTGGGCTATGCAGTGGGTTCCAGGTCATTCTCAACTACATAGTGAGACCCTGTCTCAAAAAACAACAACAAAATATAAATGGCTTTGGCATGTCTTCTGCATTTGATATCAATCACTTTACTAATTTTAATCCCAACTCAAAAATTAAGGATAATTCACATCCAAATCCCGTTGACATGTGAAAAAACTAGTTGAAAATTCAAACTGCCTACATTGTGATAAAGTGTGGATTGGAAAAGTCTCTTCTTGTGCAAGGAGATGAGACACAAATTCATAAAGAAATAAATAAGTACATACTGTAAGGATTTGGGGCCATGGACATGCCTTTTCCATGACTCATGGGCAGATAGATGAATTCTTCACAGTTTATTGGTCTACTAAGACCTAATTCAACAAACAGTTTTGAACAACAATATCTGTTCTGCACCAGACCCCATTCTGGATACAGGCTGGTGTCAAGATAATTACACTAGGGCCAGGGATTTAGCTGAGTGATTTTGCTGCCTGCCTCACAGATGCAAGGTTGAGTTCTATCCCCAGTACCAAAAAAAAGATAACACACTCTAATTCCAACCTTCCATTTAGAGTCACACACTCATATGCTATAGGTGTAAACCCCTCTGATCTCTGAATACCATTTACGGAGACCCTACTGCCCATCCCTCTTGAGGAAAGGAAACACAACCGCATAACAGTTTAGAAGTATTGCTGAAATAGTTTTACGGCTTGAGCTATTTTCCTGGTTTTCTTGAACCAAATACAGTTCAATGAAGTGATGAATTGCCAAGAGGATTTCCTTGAAAGAAAACCTCACCTTTATGGGAAGTGGAGTTGTGCTTCTAGGACAATACTCAATGTTGGAATAACAACACTAAGTTTATGTCCCTTCTGAATCCTCCCTTCTGGTTCCATTTAGTTAAATTTGATGTTGAGGTACAGTTCCACTATGGAGAATATGTGCACTTTGGTTTCTGATAGTCATGAACCATTTGGTCCTTGTGCAAACCTGGGATCCTGGAAAGTGATTACCTGCCACTTCAAAGTGGCAGTGAATTTATCAGTATTTCTTTGTGAATGTTCATAAGGAAGATGGAGAATCTCCTCCCTCGTCTTTGCTAACATGTTTTACCTCTATCATAGAGCACAGTAAACCTGTAGAATAAAGAACACAGAACTTATAAGGAAACTTCAGCTGCCTTTGAAAGGAACAAACCTACAGGATTACTTCCAAGATAGTTGGCTCTGACAGAATGTGACAACTCTACCTTTTCATTCCTATTCGGCCTGCAGGAGATAGAAGATTTAGTATCCTTTCATACACAGTACGTCTATGAAACTTCTTCTTATGGCCTCTGATGAGTACTGGAGGCTGAAAAAGAAATCACGTTACTTGAGATTTGCAACAAGTATCTGTAGTAAGCTGCTTCAATTTGCAGTAAAGATGCTGGTGGCACTTTGCAAATATCGTCACCATTGACCTGCAAAGGTTGTACATCTAAACCTCTAAGCGCTGCTTTCATGTCAGCAAATGAGCTGTTTTCAATCCCTGTTTCACATTTTTTTTTTTTTTGCTATTTTGCCAGCTTCCAAGCTGAGGCTGTCAACATCACTATAACTTGTGATCTTGCACAGCCATCGGTTTAAAACAATTTCCATGCACATTTATTCAGGCTGAGACACAAGCAGGAGGTCCCAAGGTGGCAGGTTCTTGCATTACTCTAATCCAGTTACCACTGAGTTAAAATGCTTTCATTACAGTTTCAAACCCCTGGGAGAAAGCAGGTATGACAAGCCAGGGTCTGCTTATTATGTTTTAAACCAAGATTGACTC
The DNA here is from genome assembly GCF_012274545.1 of Fukomys damarensis. Classification (NCBI taxonomy): domain Eukaryota; kingdom Metazoa; phylum Chordata; class Mammalia; order Rodentia; family Bathyergidae; genus Fukomys; species Fukomys damarensis. Next base: position 11,505,134 of record NW_022900919.1, on the reverse strand, counting down.
TGGGAAATAGTAGCAAGACTGAGCAAGTACATTTTTACATACTTTCCTTCTTCTGTCTTTCTTGGGTCATATTTTTAATTTTTCCTAATTTGAACTCTCTTCAAGGCTCTTCAACATAACTTGTCAGATATTTGGACAGCAAACATACAAAAGTAATTATACAATAAACTTATACAAAGTCCTTTGGAAATCTTATACACCTTAGGCATGCATTAACCTGCCCTAATGCCCTAGTCAACTAAAAAGTGTCTAAACCTGTTCACCTAAGCATTGATGAATTACTAAAAATTTACTACCCCCTTTACTATGTTCTTAATTCAAATGTTTAAATTGCAACTTGCTATCATTCAGCTTATTTATTTAATTAATATTTATGAAACAGCTAGCTAAAGGCAAGTGCTATTCTAAATCAGCTGTCTCAGGAAAGGAAAGGTATCCATGGCTCAAGCCTGTTAGGAGCTTATGATCTTAAATAGGGGAATTAGACAAATGAGCACATGATCTCAATAATTTAAGGTACATATGTGTGTTAACAAGAGGACGAAAGAGTGGAAGTCTTTGGATCACTGGCAGAGATCTGTCTCCTAAAGCAGACATGAAGAAGGCTTCCTGAAGGAAATGATGTCTCCCGGGATGAAGCAGAGGGCTGCAGTGTACTTTAAAGAAACAAGAGAATACTTGCAAGAGAAAAACTAGAAAGGATTTTGAAAGATGCTAGAGGAGGGAAGCGGGAGCAGGGGTGGTTTATTCCAACACATCTATTTGGAACCTCATTTAGGCGGTAATGATACTGAGAACCTTCATTTCTGAGTGAGATTTGCCCCATTCAAAGGTCTTGTGTTAGTATTCAACTGTCTATCACTGTCACAAAATACCTGAGATCAATAACTTATATGGAGGAAAGGTTTATCAAGGGTCACCATTCCAGAGTTTTCACTCTTGGGTCACTGGAATGTGGTAGCAGTACACAGTACGTGACACAGTACATTGTGACACAGTACATTGTGCCACTTTTGGAAGAAAAGAGAGAAGAGGCTGGGGACCCAATATCCTTTGCAAGGGCATGTCCCACAGTGTCAGAACTTTCTCCACTAGGCTTCACCTCTTACGTGTGCCACCTCCCCACAGCACCAAGATAAGGGCAGAGCCTTTGACGCAGAGAGTTTTGGGGGAGATGCAAGACGAAGACCAGTGTCCAAAGTCAGTTTAAAATAACTCTTCGTTTGCCTTCTTCTCATCTGGAACAGCAAAATGTTTTCAGTATTTGATGTCTAGTAAAAGAAATGAGATGTAATAATGAAGGTGGAGTATTTCTATCCAATTAATACGTTCTTTGAAATTCTAGATCTTATTTGTATATTTTGTACATTCTTAGGGTAAATTATATGCTGAATATAATAGTTATGGCATGGATAAGGCTTGCATGAATGCACAAATAAACATGTGAATTTAAAATAACCAAAAAAGGGAAAGGAGAGAATGTGAAAAAGATGAAGAATGGAAACAAAGTCTTTAAAAGTGGGGGACGGTAAAGGGGTGAAGGGAGGGCAGGGATATGGTGAAAAAATAAGAACCAAGACATATCATGTCAAGATACAAGATCCCAATGATAAATGCAACTGTATTGTTTGCTTTAAATCTACCAATAAACTTAATGGGAAAAAATAACCAAAAAAGTTTGCTTCTTGTTTATGTGGATGATCACTTAGCTTAAAAATATATATGAAAGATTTATACTTTGGTATTTCTTCAGTATTTTGTTTAGTAATCTTGTTAATCACTGTAAAAGAATATCCTAAATTTTCACCAATCCTCTGCTTTTAAATGCACATTTTAGAATCTAATAGAAAGTTATGTTTGAATAATTTTATATAAAACTCACGAGGAATGGATTCAGCATCTGATTAACTACAGTGTAATATACAGTCAAAAATATGAACATCTGTGTATTACATTCCCTTAAAAAATACTTGCATCGCATCTCTCATAGAAACAAAAGGATAACTGACATTGCTTTTCATCTTTATTGTGCAGTTTTCTTTTGCAATAGTAAAATTAAGATTGCCTGACACTAAGTGTAAATGTCTTTGAGAAAGCTATAATTAGAGTCTAAGGGTAAACTAGAATTTGTTTCAGCACCAATCTACATTTCAGAAGGTTGAAAGCAATTTTGGATAGAGGAAAACTCTATAATTCTTCTCAAGTGACTGGTGGATAGGTTACATGAAAATCTAAATTACTCAAATGCTAGCAAGATAATAAACCAATTAACCACAGAAAATCATTCCTGCTATTTTGCTACATAGAGCTATAATTATAAATTCAAAAATATTTTGAAATTTCTTCTTCAACCAGTTTGAAGAGCATCAGTTAAAAAAAACACTATGACAAGTTAAAATATATAAGATTTTCTGATTCTACTGTATTTTTAAATGCCTATTATATGCAAAGCTATGACTCAGGCCCTAGACAGGCTTTTGGAAATGTACCAGACAGGAAACTTTGCCTTCAGGAGTACTTCATTCTACTTGGTGAAAAGAGACATTGAACACCTAACCAAAATCTGTAGTACATTAGGTGCTGTGTGTTTAGGCAGTCCATAAGCATTAAAAGTCAGGAGTGCATTATAGCTTAACATTTCACAATCAGTAGAGGCTTCAATAGAAAGGGAGATTTAGGTTTTAAAAATCGAAGGCAGTGAGAAATAAATATGTTTAACTCTTCTGGGGAAGAGATTTCAAGACTCTTGCAATGGCTAATCCAAAGAATCTGGGAATGGGCCACGAGTCAGAGGGGCAGAAAAAGATGGCGCAGCTGAGGTGGAGGGTACATCAGGCAGACTATGAGCGGATGGCGTCACTAAAATGAGGGTAGAAGGGGTTGCAAGCAGTGTAGCATTGTTGGAAAGATTTTACTGTGATTGAGATAAGAAGTCGTTGGCATTAGGGATGGTGTGTGAAGTGGGCTGATCTGTTCCTTTCCCTTTTTGAAAGCCCACTCTGACTTCTGCTAGGGATTTGCCCTTAGTTCTGCAAGAAAGACGCTGATAAAGTGTGGAAGGTACAAGAATCACCAGGTGCTGAGAGCTGGGACCCCCGGCTGGTAGCAATGGAAGCCTTGGGAAGCAGGGAGACTCTGGGGAGATTTTGCGGTGGAGATGACATCGCTGATGAGTTAGATTTGTGGCAACAAGAGCATAAGAACGTGCACAAAATACTGGATTTTGACCTCAGCACCCATAAGAAAGAATTAAGTTTTCCTGGGGTACAAGTGATACATAAAAAACTAAATCAAGCTAAACTCAAACTTTTGTTTTCTCTTCATAAAACTTGAAAAACGAATATAGATGTCTTCTGCAAAATAAAAGGAAGGGGAACTTAAGGGGTTCAGGGTACAGGTCTGGTTTTGAGTGTAGTCTTTTCCACTACCTCAGTGGTCTGTGTGGTCATGGCAGAGTTATTTCACTGTGTTCAATTTTCTTATCTCTAAAGGGGTGATAATAATAGTGCTTATGACTTACATGACTTGTAACTACTACCGAGAATGCCCATGAAAAATAACTATCATTGTGAAGGACATATAGTAATCACATAGTACATATTAGAAGATGAGATCTTTTTTTTTGTGACACAAGAGACAAATAACCATTTCAACAGTGGTAAAACTCCCCACAAATTTGAAGAAATAATTCTAATATTGGAGATATATATATATATATATATATATATATGCATATATATATATATGTATATGGGAAAATAAAGAATATAAGAAAAGGAAAAGGAAACAAAATCTTCACCAATAGGGAAGTGTGCAGGGGGTGAAGGGAGGGCAGGGGAATGGGGAAAAATAAGAACCAAGATACATCATGGAAAGGTATAAGACTCCAATAATGAATGCAACTGTACTGTATACTTAAAAGGTACCAATAAACTTAATGAAAATATGTATATATCAGAACAATGTTTTAGTACCACTTGCTGAACACAGAAATGGAGAGGTGCTCACTGAAGATAAATGAAACAGCGCTGTCTTGGTTTTTAAACATACAGGTTGGTGGGGGAAGAGGAAAATGTTGATACAATATATTGCAGGAAGCAAAGAGAAAAGGAAAATAATAATGCTGTTTGCCACTGAGAAAGGAACTAGATGGGCTAAAGTTTCCACTTGGGGAGATAGTAAAACTTTCAACTATAATGGCATTGTGTTCTGAACCAAAAGTCAGCACGTGTAATCGGAGATACATAGCTATAGAGAAAAACAGGGTCAGATACTTGAAAGTTGGATTCACTCCCAAAGTTCAAATGTATAATAATTTTAATGTGTATCATATGAAAGTTATTGTTTCATAAGCTACTGTAAAAACGTGTTTTGTTTTGTTTTGTTTGTCTTCAGGCAGGTGAATATCCAGGGTGCTCAGGCCAGTTTTCGGCAAACAGAAATTCAGAAATATAGTTTGCTGAGCCTTAAATTTGAAGTACTTATCTGAACTAAAATAAAAAACCTTCAAGTTTGTCTCTCTGCCATTATTAATGGATGTTTAACACCCTGCTAAGCTGATCTCCCACTTAGCTGTTTTCTCAAAGTTTGTTGAATAACTGGTATTCTTCCTGCTCACAAAGTCTTTGTTAGTGTGCATATTGCAAAATCACCCTAAGTCAACATTCTGTGTCATCTGCATTGGAGGGAACTGATGTATGGATTAGAGCATAATAGCATGGGTTAGAGAGAAAAGTGAGTCACCAAAGCAGGTGGTTCAAAGGAATAAATAACTAAATCATTACCTTGATGCCTGACTTAGAAAGCTTTAACTCTCAAAGGAATAATGTCTGAAATACAAAGACTGTTGTGTAAAGCACAGGCCCCACAAAGGACTGCTGTTTGGTGGCTTATGATGGAAGACCATGGACTATGCCCACACTTAGTGAAACAGAGGATTTAGTAGAAAAAGATGAGAAGAAATTATGACGATATTCAGCCAATGTCTTGCTAAGGATGAAAATCTGAAACCATTATTGTAGAAGAAATATGGTAGGTAGGAATAATTGCTATGCATATCAAGTTTAGATATATCTGGACATAGCTCTCTGGAAAGGATTTTACTCATTTATTGTGTTCTGTTCAATGTGCCTGATGTCAAGAACATTTAGACAAATAATGTTCACCTCTGAGGATCTCAAATTCAGGAGCAGATATAGCCAGTAGAATATACAATGTTTTTCAGTGACATCTGGTTAATAGAGCTACTTGTATTGCTGTTTTAAGGGGTGCTGTATCTGCATTTGCAATCCCAGCAGTCTGGGAGGCTGAAACAAGAGAATCACAATTTCAAGCTTGGCCTGGACAACATACTGGCTTAGTGACTCCTGATCTCAAAATAAAATTTTAAAAATAAAGGACTGGGGAATTATCTTAATGCAAACCTCTGGTTCAATCCCTAGGCGTGTAAAAGACAAGGGTAACCTGCCCCAGTAGGAAAGCATGTGGTCATTTAGTCATGTCTGCTGGGGATGATCTGAGGGAGACAAAGACCCAAGTATCAGATGTTTAACAAAAGTGATCACGAGGGAGTCATGAATATGTAAACCAATATGTGCAAGAAAATGCTAAGACAAAAAAATGCAAGGAGTGCACATAGAGGTAGTACGAGCCAGAGAAGGCCTTCAAGAGGACACAGCATCTGATTTGAGTCTCAAAGGGCAATCTAATTATACAAGGTAGGGGAAGCTGTAAAAGCCACTCTCGAAGAGCCTGGTGTTGAGCACAACAAGAGGAAGAGGAAGAACAGGAGTGTTCAAGTACTCACAAGTAGTTTGGCCTTTCTAGAGGTGAGAGCCTAATCCAAAATGACCATATTCTGTGGATGCTCCATTCCTGTTCATTCCAATTCCTAAATATGTCTTAGGCTTTGCCTGTTCTCTTCCTGTAGGCTATCAACCAGCATCAGCCATCACCTTTTATCTAAGCTGTCACAGTGTCCTCCTCACTGGATATTTTAATATACACAACTTATTTCTCTAGCTATCTATTTACTTACTGATTTGGCCATTCATTTAAGCATTCGGCAGCTTCACTGAAGAATTACTTACATGTCATAAAACTCATTTACTCTGAGTATAGAATTCAGTGACTCTTACTATATTTAAAATATTGTGCAATCATCACCACAATCCATTTTTAGAATACTTCCATCAGTCCCCAAAGATCTCCTGTGTCCATGAGCTCTCATACCCATTCCTCACCACCTCCACACCCTCAGTGAGCACTGCTCCTCGTCTCCATAGATTTTCCTAACTGGATAATTTATGGACATGAACGTGTACAGTAAATGGTATATTTTGGCTGTTTTCATGAATTCAGCATGCTATTTTTGATGTTTCATCAGTGTGGGAGAATGCACAAGAACTTTGTTCCTTTTTATTACAGAAAGTATGTCATTGTATATAGATATATTGTGTTTAATTTATCCACTCACCAGTTCGTGGAAGTTTGAGTTATTTTTACATTTAACTATTATGAATAATACTACTAGGGACACTGACACACAAATTAATGTGCACGTATGTGACTTCTTCTGCTTAGATACCTAGGAGTGCAATTTCTAGGTCATAAGGTAAATTTAAACCACTGCCAACTCTTCAAGAGTGGCTGTGCAATTTTTTATTTCAAGCAGCAATGTACACGATGTTTTACTGTTCAGATTTTACCTCCACGCTGTTGCCAGAGGGTTCTTTTCAAAATATATATGTGTCATGTTATTTTACATCTTTAAAGGATTTCAGTGGCTTCTTGTGCTCAAAATAAATCATCAAACTCTTAACAGAGCCCACGAGGACAAAGAAGAGACCTGGTCCTTACTTGTCTTTTTAGTTCCCTCCTCCTGTCTTCATGTGCCCTATTTCAGCCACACTAGATCCCTTTCAGGTCCTGAAATGTAATTCATTCTCACCACAGGGCCTTTGCAAATGTTGTATCTAACACCCCAAGGCTTCTTCACCACGTTCATATCCTTAATTTCTTCTTCATTCACTCTTAGTAATACCTATCCATCAGTTAGATATTAGATCTAACGCTATTTGATCAAGAAACCCTTCCCAACTCTCCAGACCAGGTCAAATCTCCTCCTGACTTTTTTTTTTCATTTCCTTTATCTTGTTTCATAATTATATTTCTATTTTTTAAATATTTTCTCTCCACCAACACAATCAGGGCTTCTTGTAGAAAGAAAAATGTCGACCTTTGCTAACAAAACCATGTGAGAAGCATTCAGTAAACACATACTAAATGAAGGAGAGAAAGCACTGGAGAAATCATGGAAAGACTTTGAAAATCTATTGAAGGAATTTTTCCTCTATTCTGTATGTACTGTTTTCTTGAAGGGCTTACAGGTGGATAGAAATACAGGCATTTGTTTAAAGTAGCTTGTTTCAATTTATTTAGGAAGAACCTATTTGAAGAAGTAAAGGTTAAAAGCAGATAATTTTCTTATGAGGTAGGCATGTAGAGCAGGGTTAAAATTCAAGAAGAATCAAGATGATTCTCAGTATTCTAGATTGAGCAGATGGGTATGAGATATATCGGAATAGAAAACGATCATGGAAACATGAAGAAAATGAATATTATATAACTGAATTTATGAGGGTGCCATTCAGAAAGGAAGATGGAGGGCCAGGGATTTAGCTCAGTGGTTCCACCGCCTGCCTCACATGCACAAGGTCCCGAGTTTGACTCCCTGGTACAAAAAAAAAAAAAAGGAAGGAGCCTGGAGACTGTGTAAAAATTACCTATGTAGATGATCAGGCGACTATGAGGAGCTAGGAGAAAAGGTTGGGTGTTGTCCCAGGATAAAAACATGGGGATCCAACATGTCATGAGTCCCCAGTGAAATAAATTAATTAATAAATTTTTAAAATAAGAAAAATATCGGGATGGTATTTTGGTGCAGACAGGTCAAGTACGATGGCCGTTTTCGATTCGGCACCATAGACATATGCAGTTGGGCTCTCAGACAAAGACTATGGATTTCCATGGATTTAACAGGAAGAAAAGAAACCGGTCCACAAGATTTTACCTACAGAATTGTTGAAACTTGCGGCATAGGAGGCTTTCTGATTAATTTCATATGGATTAGTGGAAGTTTTATTTTGGACACTCCTAGGGTTTGTTTAGGAGATAGTTGAGAATAAAAAAGAAAAGAAAAGCCAGATTTAATTCTGCCCGAGTTTCTTCTTTCTTTCTTCCTGCTCCATCTGTTTTGACATCAAGACTATCTTGTTTTGTCAACTGTGCTGCAGACAGATAAGGATAGCAGGTTTGCAGCTCACTATTCATTAAGTCTCAGGTTGTCTTGACATCTGCCAATAGCTAAAATACTATGTTTTAAAATCTGAATTATCTGCTCATTCACTTTTCCTGCTATTTAGGTTTAGTGACACAGCCAAAAATCACCACCATCGCCCATGACAAGCTACACTGTAACAGAGAGCAAATGTGTTTTTTTAGAAAGCCAAATGACTTTGTAATTTGAATTTCTAATTTTAAATTTATTTTTAAATTACTATTACAAAGATTTGTTAGATTCATTTGACTATGTTCATCTTTAATGCTTTTTGCTTATAAACTCTTCAAAAAATTAAAATGGATAGCCGAAAGGAATCATAATAAATTTAGGGTGAATTTCCATACATATTTCAATCTCAGGAAAGCTGAGAAAACTTTTACTCAGCAAATATGTACACCAAAAATGAGCTTAAAATTTAGGAAGGTCTCTAAAAAAGAAAAGATCATATTTAATTAAAAAACATATATATATATATATACATATATATATACATATATATACATATATATGTATGCATATATATGCATATATATATATACATATATATATATATGCAGCTGATACTTTCATGGATGTTCTGTAAGATTTCAAAGGTAGTATCTATTTATTTTCCAGTATCATTGCATTGATGAATTAATCTTTATGTGTGGTATAAACAATCATTTATAGATATCAGTTATTCTATCAAAGTTTAAAAAATCATTTCTGATTATATTTCACACTGGGGGAGTTATATTTTGAAAGATAGTTTGAAATGCTATTTGGGGGTAGAATTAAAAACTACTGGTAGCCCTTAAAAATTAGAATAGGTGAATTTTAACATATTTCTATGAAATGAAATTAATATTTAGATCTTAAGATGAAGCCAATAGAAACATAGGCTAAATGTTTCTGTAAACTTAGTGAAAGATTTCTTTGGTCTGTGAATAATCAGAGACAAGGAAGATTACAGAGGTGAAGAAATTATGGGTCAAAGCTGAACTACCTGAATAGAAATCATAAAAACACATAGGCACACACAAAAATATTCACGAATGCAGCAGCTATTTATTGATAGGCAGCAAAGATGGTGAGGCTAATATTCCAGACAAAGCAAAGCACACAGAAATCAATCCCACATTTGATGTTACTTTTCTCCTGAAGGCAATTTCTTATTCTTTGGTAAGCAGAGCAAGTGTCAGTGAGGATTCTAGGAAGATGCACTGAGGTCCCCGCAGTCTCTGGAAGCCAGGGACCAGTACTGAAGTTCAAAGCCCACAAGGTAAAGGGGCCTGGGAAGCAGCCAGGATTGTCAACTAGCACCACAAAAATATAATCCCAGGATTAAAGAAAAACTGAAAATAAACTAATTTGCAAAACGCCCAAGTCCAGCTTTAAACCTACTTAACTGATGATTGCGTTAAATAAATACTTGTCTCTTTAAACTGCAAATTTTTGAAATATTCAAAAAACTTAGAATTGTTTAAAGGTAATTTTCTGAAGAAGACATGATTCTATGTTCATGTAACATGAAAAAATATTGAAATATATTGAAAAATACTAGCAGAGGGAAGATGAAATGGTAAAATAAAAACATACAAGAAGAAAAAAATAGAGAAACTCAAACAGATAGAAAAGATTTAAAATATGCAAATATAACAATAATTGCATTAGTTGCTAGTATAATAAATATTGTAAATAAATATTTTTCAATCCCTGTGAAGAATAATTCTATATGTTCTTTGAAAGAAAAATACATTAAAAATAAGACTGCATAGAAATCAAAAGAAAGTTGTTGTGATTAATATTAGGAAAAGTAGATTATTTATTTATTTGTACTGGGGTTCAAATTTAGGACCACTGAGCTAAATTTCCAGCCCTAGGAAAAGTAGATTTTAAGACACAAAATGCAATTACAGATAAATCAAGATGTATCAAGATATTAAGAATGTAAATCTATCAAAAACATATGACAATTAAAATGTGTATGCTCACTGACAGCACAAAAAAGAGAAATAAATTTTAACACATCTTTCTCAAGCTCTACTGTGACAAGAATTTAGTGAAGATATAGGAAATTTGAACGTGATAAACAAATCAATATAATTGATATATATGAAAATCATTGTGTATAACAATTACATTTTTTCAATTTCAAGTGTATGGTGAACTTCTTCTTTTTTTTTTGCTACTGAAGATCGAACTCAGGTCCTTGTGTTTGTGAGGCAGGCAGCAGAACCACTGAGCTAAATCCACAGCTATGGTGAACTTTTATCAAAATTACCTATTGCCAGGGATTTAGCTCAGTGGTTTTACCTAAAAAAAAAAAACAAAAAACTATGAAATGAGCTATAAAATAATGTTGAAGTTTTTAAATAATTCAGAGTACATGCTTGATTACACTGGTTTAAAATTTTAAAAAATAATTACTGGATTAAAACACATATAATTTTAAAATGTTTTGTACTAAATGACAATTAATATATAACATTTCAAATTTATGGGATGAACTTAAGACATAAAAGAGGAAATTTTTGAGCTCTATATATAAATTTAGAAAGGAAAAGTTCCCTAATTTAAAAAAAAATTTCTTTATATCTACATCTTGGGAAGTTAGATGACGAATATAACATGGGACCTAAACATAGTAGAACATAGGGAATATTAACAATAAAAACATTCCTTAATGAAATAAAAATGTATAATAGAAAGATTCAAATCAACCAGTTATTGCATATTACACGAGTACTAAAACTCAAGCATTTCTGACCAAATCGATCGGCAATAAAAGAGAGAAAATATAATGACTAATATGAGAACTAAACATGATAAATGAGTCCAGATATAACCAAAAGACAACTGTAAGAATGTAATAACGGCATTATTCGTAAAAATCTCAAACTGGAAACCATCCCAAAGCCAATCAGCAGGAAGAGTAAGTAAAGTATGAAACAGTCCTACAGTGGAACACCACACAAGAATGAAAAGAATACTTCCCATTTTGTTGCATGAGTGAATCTCGCTAATATAACAAAATGCAGATTGAACAAAATAAAACATAGATTGAATAACTACCATAGGACTCCAGCTATATTCAGATCGCACAAAGGAAAACTAATTCATAATTCAAAGGCTTCTGTTATCCCTGGGATGGCAGCAAAAAAGACTCAGCTTTGATGTTGTGAATGTTCTATTTCGTGACTTTTTTGTGGATTTTACTGATAATGTGTTAGTTGAGAAGTTCTGTGAGTTTAAGCTACCCTTCAATTTTTAAAATAAGTCAATTTTATTTTATTTTATTTTATTATTGTTATTTTATTTGGGTACTGGGGATAGAACTCAGGGCCTTGTGCTTGAGAGGCAGATACAGAACCACTGAGCCAACTTCTGGGCCCTCCTTCCAGTTGTTTTTAAGCATTGGAAACATGACTTTAAAGTCAACTAAAATTTCATTACAATGTGTATTATAAAAACAACACTCTCAAAGTATTTTCACAATATATTTGTTACTTATTTATTATTTGAAAAGAAACAATAAATGAGCATGAGAAGTAATTTGCAGAACATAATGTTAGATAGCATGAATACAGATAAGTTGCATATTAACATTTTGCCTGTTCTTTCTCTTGTAGATTTATAGAGGTTCCTTACATATGAAAGGTACTATTTTCTTGACAGTTTCTGATATTTCAAATGAGTTTTCTTACACGCTTGTCTGTCCTTTCTCATGATTACTCCCTAAAATAAAACCCCTACGTAGTCCAATCAAAATCAATTTTATTACAGCTTGTAGTTTTAGTGTTTTATTAATAAGCTATGTCATATCGTCACAAATACTACCTCATATTTTCTTATTTTTAAAATTTTAATTTTACCTTGTGTATGCATAACATTCATGTATGTGGAGGCTGTAGGGTATAAAAAGGTAATATTTCCTAGTTGTTTTTGCCCCCTGCTATTTTTCTTTCCATACGTTTATTGGTACATTTTAGGTATGCAGTACAGTTATGTTCATCATTAGGATCTTGTAACTTTACATGATGTATCTTGGTTCTTATTCCTTCCCCATTTCCCCACCCTCCTTCCACCCTTCCCTATTTGCAAAGACTTTGTTTCCATGTTTTTCCATTTCTCATATTTTTTTTCTTTTCTCTTCTTTCCTTTCTCCTACCCCTCCCACTTCCCCTACTCCTTTAGACATTTTCTTCCTATTTTGAATGGGTACATAAAAGTCTCATGAGACAACTGCATTTTGGCTTATTGGACAAGAGTGCAACTCATGACATGTCACATGATCTTTCAGACCGTATTGAACCTGAAAGTGTAAAGCATAGTTTGGAACAGAGAGATCAAAGTTTTTGTCACTTGTTTCAATGGGTGTTTCCAAGCTACCCACCAAAGTACAGTTCCATTTATGATACTTGCATTATTTTGTAAAAGTATATTTTACCCCTCATCGATGTAATTTTATATAAAATCAAAGAATACTCACAATTCCATGTTCTATTCAGTATTAAAATTCTCTAATCATAGTGTATTATTGCATCACTCATGTCAATGGTTGGATTCTGTTTTTACTTAAGATCTTTAACTTTTCTTGATATTGCATGAATTTTGTCATAATATGTTTTACTCTATTTTCTACTTTCTACAAGATTAAAAATGATAATAAGATGGTAGCAGGAGTGCTATATTACTTCAAAAACTTGAAAATATAGTAATTCATATCTATGTCCCTTTGTATGTTGTGCTATAAATAAAAAGGAGCCTCTGAACACTGTATATTAAAACCTTAATGTATTACTTGCAAAGTAATTATCCAAACCTAATCATACAATGAATTTTTGTGTATTCTCCAAAGGACTTGTCTTATCAAACAGAATGATGGTATTATTACCAAATATTTTGAAGGTACTTGACTGCAATTTTTGGCCCAAAATAAAATATTTGCTAAAACCAGAAAGCATTTAGCAGTTGGTCCTATTCTCAAAGACAGATTTTAAATTATTTTGTAGAGAAAAATACACATGGCATATAAATATATCACAAGCTCAATTTTAAGTAAAATTCAACATTTTACTTCAGAGCAGGAAAAATCTCCTATATGACTGAAATATTTAGAGTCTGAGCTAAAACAAGGCTGTACGGATATATTTTTATTTTAACAGCATGTTGGCTAGGATCTGGGGTGACAGCCCCTGTCATTCATTGCTGATGGTGCTGGAAAGAGATACAAACGCTCTGGAAAACAATTTGGCAGTGTATCCAATGCCTTAAACATAGGGTGTTGGTAAAAAAGCACGGAGTACTTTGTCAATAGAGTGTACTATGATTCTATCGACGACAGTATGTCCAAGTATAGAGAAACTGAAAATTATGAGTGAGAAGACAAATTTAAAACATTAACATGTTATACATTGGATGCTTCCTTGTGCTCAGTAGGGATCTGGACGTTGCAAATCCTGCATACATACCTTTTAGCATCAATCATGAAACAGTGTCTCTTCCGCGCAGTACGTTGACTAGCTGTATTACTTTTGTATTTCTCCATCCTTTGCGGTGTTCAGTGATCTCATATTTGATTAAGCAAGCTAACACTGATAACGTACCTTTCCTTTATTGTTCCCTCTTTCCAAAAATTGTTTAACACATTCATATATTCCTTTTCTGTATTTGGTAATGCATTATTTTGATTGGAAAATTCCCTCGAGGGAACTGCGGACGAACTTGTTGAAACCCAGTGAGAACACGTTTCACCCTCATCTTTGACTGAGTCGGGGCTTCTCCTCCTTTAGAAGCTCACCTGCCGCATCTGCCCCTTCAGAATGTGCATAGATGTGCATAGATTGTAATGGGTCTGTAAGGAGGAGAGGTTCACACCAAATGTACTTCTTTCCCTTTTCTCTATAGCTTTGTTTTTCTATGTGTTAATGTAATGTGTTATTTACATTTTCAGTTTTTGTTCAAACGCTAGATTCCTATCAGAATAAAGTTAAAAATCACCCTCTTTCTGGTGGAGGTTGGATCTTGAATGTTGCCCAAAGCCTCATGTATGGAAGGAAGGCTTGATCCCAGCCCTCTGGACTTCTGGAGGTTGGTGAGACCCTCAGGAGATGGGCCCTAGCAGAAGTTAGCGGCCTGGTACGGTCTGGAAGAGGATCTTGAACACTGGCCCTTTCTGCCTCATTCTGAGCTTCCTGGCTGTGGAGAAATGCAGACCTCGGGGTCCACATGCTCCCGACCCTGACATCCTGGGCTGCAGGGGGGCTGTGTGACAACAGACTGAAGTCTCTGAAGCCAGAACCCTGAATGATAGTCCTTCCCTTCTTTCAAATTGAATATAGCGGGCATTATGTGACGGTGACAGAAATCTGACACGATGCGCTTCGTTCGATACCTTTGCTCCACACACTTGCACTTTTAAGTCTGAAGACTTTTCTTCACTTCAGAGGAATGCTCCTCCTGAGGCGGCCTCGGCATTGCTGAAGTGAAAACTCGGGGGACTGTCCCCAGCAGCAGGAATGTTGGGGAACCTCCTGGGAAGACCTCAAGCCTCCTCTTCGGTCTCTGAGAACCTGTCAGGAGCCACAATCTTCAGGGTACACGCGCCTTATCGGGAACTAATGTTTGTGAAAGAAAACAGAAGAAAAGTCAGAATTTGGTAGAGGCCCCAGCTGTGAGACAGAGCTGACAAAACATAACCACGTCCGCAGGAAATCATAGCACGCTGCGTGCAGTTAGGAAGGGGCCGGCATCAACCTCAGAATCCTTCTGCTTAGATAGGACTGGAGTTACCCTACCACTGGACTTGCCACTGGGTCTGCAAGGTGCTTTGCCTGCAGGATGATGGCTGGCAGTGCTCCTGGAAAGTTGAATGTCTCACTTGGTGTTCGTTTGTTTGCTTTTATGAAAAGAGATCTCAGTGGCTCAGTCCAACGCTGCTACAGCCGGCAAGGTTCTCCCACAATGGGAAGTTCAAAGTAATAGTGGCCTAGTGGGGATATATCACACTTGTACTTGGCATCTAATGTTTACCGTATAATTCAATATTGTGCACATGGAAGGAAGGTGAGCAAAATAGTCCACGCATTGCTCTCTCTCTAAGGAATTTAGCATTTAAGTTTTTCATTGAACATGTGCTTGCATGATTTCATAGCAGAATAAACGTAAAAACTAAAATTATTTTTTCAGTGTCATTTGTTTATCATCTAGTAGTCATTCATACTATATTTTCTTTTTTTTTTTCCTTTTTATTGAGTATTGGTACAATCTAGGTCTACAATACAGTTACATTCATTACTGGGATCCTGTACCTTCACACAACAGGTCTTGGTTCTCATTTTTTCCCCTTGTCCCTGCCCTCCCTTCACCTCCTCCTCCCCTCCCCATTTTCAAACACTTTATTTCCATTTTTTCATTTTCTCATATTTTTTCTTTTCCCTTATTCCCTTTCCCCTACCCTTCCCACTTCCCCTACACCTTTAGCCCTTTCCTTCCTATTTCACACTCTTAATTATCCCATTAGGATCTTGTGTACTATTATAATTTTTCACACCAGAGAAATTATTCGGTATTTACACATGTGTGACTTATTTATTTCACTTAGGAGTACATCCTCAATATGTATACTATATATTCTAAACGTCTCTGTTTTAGGTTATACATTTTTAAATCATTAATCTATATCAGATCTTAATGTTTATCAAGTTAGCCTTAATATTTATACACATGTAATCACATGTAGGAAGAAAAATTAAATTTGGCTTGAATAGCAGACTACAAGCGGAAAACGCAAATTTGTTTTTTGAATTTAGGGTTGCTGATCTAGCAAATAAAAACACAAGATGCCCAGTTAAATTTTAATTGCAGATAAGCAAAAACATAATTATTTCTAGTATATCCATGCAATGTCTGGAACTAACTCATCATAAGAATCTGTTCACGTTCTATCTGAAATTTAGGCCTAACTGGGAGTCCTACATAGTATCTGGCAATACTGTCCATTTTTCAAAAATCAGTTTGTCTCCTTTACACCGAGAACTTCACACCAAAATCCTCTGTGTTCTGCAAACTTCTGCTCTGCACTGACTCTGTGTAGCTCTGTACAGACTGCTAGAGAGCATTTACGGCCTTAATAAAACTGTGTTGTCCAAAATTTATTTGTTGATCAAATTCTTCATGCAATGCACTTTGCTAGGTGTTAGGGATGTGCATCTCCCACTGTGGGTCATAGTGGAAATGAAATCATCTGGAAATGAAAATATCATCATGAAATCACATGTAGGAAGGATTAATGTTTTGTGAAAATAATTTCCCTATAGATTTGTGGAGAGGGCTGGGAAGTGGTATGCACTGGATCACTGGATCATTACTGTATTAGGCCCATTTCTGGCAACAGGAAATAAATCATCCACAAGGACTGACGGTCGTCCTTTCATTCAGAATTCCCACTCTCCACAGAATGTCAAAGGCTGGGGTCATGGTGACCCCAGGAGAAACCAGCAGCAAACAGCACACTACTCATCCCCACTGCAGGAGAAAAGGGCCTGCATCTAAAGACAACAGGTTTAGAAGTAGGTGTCGGTATACGGTGACAGAACACACCGAAACAGCAACAACACAGTGGAAAGTTAAATTCCCTGTGTAGCCGGCCGTGCATGGTGGCTCACGCCTGTAATCCCAGCACTTGGGAGGCTGAGGCAGGAGTATCGCTGTGAGTTCAGGACCATCCTGGGCTACATAGTTCCAGATCAGTCTCAACTACATAGTGAGACCCTGTCTCAAAAAAAAAAAAAAGAAATCCCTTGTGTGATGAAGATTAGAAAAATACCAGAGCAAACGGCACAGTGGTAGCCTCTAGTAATCTGACCACGCTTAGAAGTTGAGGCAGGAGGATCACAAGTTGGATCCCAACTTTGGCAACTTGGCAAGCCCTTGTCTCAAAATAAAATTTAAAAATGGGCTGGGGATGCAGCTCAGGGAAAAAGGACATGGGCCCAATTCCGATTGGAGGGAGGGAGGGAGAGAGAGGACAGAGAGAGAGAGAGAGAGAGGGAGAGAGAGAAGATAATTTGTCTGTGCTACAATTCTTAGACATCTCATCTTCGGACTATTTCCTTTGGAACTGTGATTTTAAATAGTTCAACAGTTTAAGCTCTCATCTTAGATTTTATCTTGTTTTTCCATTTAATAGCAAAGCATGGCATCTTGCTAATGATATTGTAATAAAGTGATTAGAAATATCAGGCCTGTTTTCCTTATCAGAGTAACCTTATAAAAAGTAGGATTACTTATAAAATAGAAAGAATTCAAAACAAACTAATTATAAACGCATCTAAGCATAATGTCTTTTTGGTTTACTTTTATTGCTTTTTTAAAAAAATCTCAACACTGAGGCTACATCAAAGACGTTCTTTCTAGATGTGTATAGCACCTATCAAATAACTAAGTTAAAAACAAACTTTGAATTGCAAACTATATAAGCTATCTACTGCATGGAATCATGCATGCCTTTTAATATAAAGCACTAGCAAACAGAAATATCACAAAAGAATGATTTCAGTGCAATCAAAGGAAAATGAGTGAGACCTTGGTGTCTGTATTTTTGAACATTTATACAGTACCCTAGAACTAAGAATCAAGGGGTGATAACCTTGAAAATATGATATTCTACATCTAAGACAATCATGTGAGATATTTAATTTAGGGTATTCCTATCATTTCAGGATTACTTCTTCTTTTTACAGGGCTAATACAACATTGACAGTTTTAGCAAGAAAAAAAAATCCACTCTCCAATTTCTTAAGTGCTCCTTTAGAGTTGAGCATTTTTACAGAGAGCAACTCCACACTTGCTGAAGAAATAATATCCTAGAAAATGAATAAGGAATAAATATCCTCAGATTAATGCTATATAAATACATTTGCTATAGATTTCATCAAATATTCATGGTTCACACATGTACAGGTCAAATTACCTTTAAATATTAAATTTCTTTCCAGTAGTGGAGAATTTCAGATTTCTTTTCAGCGTTTGCAGGGAGGGGAGATGGAACCCATATATTATTATTGCTGGGAAATTCAGTTTCTAGTTTAACTGGATCTCTAAAGTTAGAGGAGACCTCACTCACACAACTGGGAAATAGCCTTGTGTTTCTCTCTATCCTACAAATTTCAACCAGAACTTAATGATGTACTAAAAATATAAGCATTTTATGCATATCTTAAAGAAGAAATAGGAGTGAGTTGCCTTATAGATTACACAGATGTCATCTAATACAACCAGACCTCTGAGGTAGGAATTATTATCCATCCTATGAATACAGTAATACAAGAAAAGTTCAGAGGAACAAGAGATCCCAGAAAATGGTAGCCAAGAGGCAGAAACCTGATTCCACAAGGTCCGGCAATTTGAGTCTATCACTGGTAATGTCAACAGTCCCACAGGGCACTTGGGATCACAGTATGATTGTAAAGCATTAATAAATTGAGCAATCAAACACTATGTATTCTTGCACTCCAGGAGGGGAAATGCTCTGAATTCAAATCTGAAAGATCTGGACTTGGATCCTACTCTGCCTCTGACAGGCACAGCGTGCATCTCTCAGATATTCTTTTCATCAAAGATAAGGCAGGGAAACCGTTACTTTCCTCATACGAGTCTTCCCAAGACTAGGTCAGAGTTACGAGGGTCTCATCACTCGTTCCTGAGACTAAAATGGGCAGCACCTCTCACCCATCCACCGCCTCAAATCTTGATGTTGCCTTTATGCAGGTGACCACATATTCATTCCCCAAACTCCTTCCCCTTACACCTCCATTGGAGATTTTTGATGTTTCACTAAATACACTTTATATATTGTTACACAACTGCTTAGTATGCAAATAAGACTTTCCGCATGCAGATTTAAATGTATCAGGTTCTGAATTTGACCAAGCAATTTATCATTTACACTGGGACATGTTTTGAGTACCATCGATAATGAAATTGGAATATAGGTGTAATCCAAGACTATCCGTACATAGGGACAAATGACCAACTTGCATACATAATTTTTGTTTTGGTAGAACCACATGACTTAACTCTCTATGCACAAATATACTTTAGGAACTCTATAATTATTTTCATAAAACACAAGTGAGTTGTTTATGTATAGCAGGGGTGGCAAACCTATGGCAAACATGTTATTTGTTTTTCTTTTAAGACAGAAAATGCTAATGTATGAGTTGCTGTGGGTTGCAGTTTAGCCCTGGTCTGCAAAACGTTCATCATCACTGGTGCATACTTCAAGAATAATTTTCACTAGGCATAAAAATGTTAAATGTGTCACAAAGCTTATAAATCTGGTCTACAATTCTTTTCATTTCTTTTTTATTTTTTCCTTAATATGGCAACTGTTTAAAACTTGGAACTGCTCCAGAACTTCAACTAGTCCTTGACCCAGGTTGTATTCATGCAGCTTGCTTAAGTATCCTTTCTCGGGTGTCACTTCGCCCTGGGGTAAGTAGATCCACATCCTTTGAGACCAGCTAACCTCCCTCCACTATGCTGGGGACACCAGTGACTCCCTAGTGTTGCACTGTCTCTGGAATGAACACGGGCCTCAGCTAGAGCAGGCAGACATCTGACAATCTCCCAGCTTCAAAAGTGGACTAGGGAGAGTAGAGACGTAAAGGAGAGTCAGGGCTGGGTTCTGTTTGACGGCCCCTCTGTGGGCCTCAAGTGCCTGTGATTTCTAACCCTGCACAGGGCACTGTGCACACAAGACAATGTCAAAGAGAACTCCAGGAGCAGGCGGACAGCCAGGCACCTGAGCCTCTGCTGGCAGCATGGAGGGTCTTGGGAAGCGGCTTCTGGAGGAGGGGAGGTGACAAGGACACACGCTGCTTCTCCATCTGACACTTACCTGCAGGACCATCTGTAACACCTCTTCAGATCCAAGAAGACCCATGGGTCTGGGAGAAATGGGAACCCTCCACTGCCACCCCACAGGACCCACACTGATGCATGGCTGCTTTCAGAGATCAGTAGCAACCCTGGTTCAGAAAACCCCATCCACCTAAAGATGACCTTTGAGAATCTCCCAGTAGGCTCTGAGCCCTAAGCCTGTCTAATGGGCCTCCACGTAGCTGCTCCCTTCTGCCTGGCTGAATGAATGCACACACACACACACACACACACACACACACACACACACACACACACACACACACACACACACACACACACACACACACACACACACACACACACACACACACACACACACACACACACCCTGATACCTGCATGCCCAAGCATGAACAACACACCACAGCACAATGTTCTAATGATTTTGAGATTGAGACTGGCTTTCACGGTATTGTAATCGCTACCTCCCCATTTTGTATAGCGTACACTCCAGCAGGGAAAAGAAGACAGGAATATCAAGTGGTTCAAATGATAATAGTTACCATGAGGAGGCTGCAGGTGGTGCTTGGAAGGTAGATAAGATGGGAGGTGGAACTGGAGTGCTATAAGGCCATAGGGTGCTATCCTAGCCCTGTAGGTAATGACTTCTCCCAGGATCCATCTGGAAGCAGAGCAAATGGAGGTCCCTGCTATTCTTGACCAGCTTCTCTGACCTTGAGTGTTACTCCCTATCCATTTGCTTTACCTGTACTCACGGTATTCATGGTAGAAACATGTAATTATAAGCCAAAGTAAATCCTGGCTGGGTCCTCACTGCTTAGTAGCCATGAGCCACCACCCAGAGTTATGTGAAGGAGGAAGAAACTTGAATTTGTTCATGCTTTTGTATTCGAAGGTCTTTGTCAGACACCCTGGCCTTCATCCAATAAAAACAGCTGTTATACTTTCATGTTTTATTGTTAAAATGACTTGTTATTCATCCATTCTACAAATAAAAATACTGAGCTGCAAGAAGTCAAATTACTTTTTTAAATCCCGTAACTACTACAGAATAGCTTAAACAGACTCTTTTTGGCATGCCTACATTTGGTTATTTTGCTCAAAAATTGAATATTTATCTAATAAGAATAATTATTTCCCAATTATTATTGCATTTAGGTTTCTGAACAATAAAGAAAAAGAGCTTGAAAAAATATTATGTATAGAGGGGCTTTGTGGCATATCTTCAATTACCTGGGGTTTTTCAGCCACAGTTTGCTGTAGCATCAGGGCTGAGGATCTTGGAGAAGCACTATGTCGACTTATCTGGCAAATAAATTACTAATACAGAAAATTTTAGGAAAACTCTATGACTAAATTTTTATCTTCTCGAAAACCAAATTATTTTCTTCTCCTAGACTTTAACTTTCTCAAGTATAGAATCTCTTTAAGATTAGCCTTTTCTTATCTACAAAATGCACACAGTTCTGAACATAGGATAGGATTAAATATGCTTATTCACTTAACTTATACAATATTTTACTTGTAGTTCTAGCCCCTGAGAATAAATAAATATTTTCCTGATGTTTTACAAATTATATATGAAATTGCTATTATTATTTTCGCTCTAAGATATTGAAGGTTTTGCTGAGAAAATTGAAGAGGATTGGTCAAGGTGACCTGACTTTTAAAAATCCTGTTTTGCCATGCCCAAAAAACATCGTTACAATCCAGATCCTAAGATCTTCTGTATATCATTTTGGACTTTGTTGAATAAATGGAGACATCAGCAAATCAATCAGGTGATCAATGAAACTATCATAAAATGAGCAGTAAAATCATGTTGTAAAGCAACCAGATAATTTATGATCAGTGACCAGGTATTTATTTATGTGTTCCTAATTTTTTTTTTTAGAAAAGAGTCAGGCAGATGAGTAGTAAATACAAAATCACACCTAAAAAGAGATCCCACTAAAAACAAGTCAGTAAAGTGTAACTAGCTAGATCAACATTGTTGTTGAGAGCCAAGAATGTGTATTTGCACTGAGCAGAGTTCACAGGCTGTTTCTTGATGAAAAAGACTCACCAAGAACTCAATATTTGGCACCCAGTCCAAGTGGTTCCTCGTTGGCAATGGCTGTTGTCATAAGGATGGATTTACCCTCAAGAGTGCACATACCATTTGTCTCTAAGGAGCAGATCTATTTCTATAACACCAAATTTGCCATAAAGCAAAACTACACACATGCTCAGTGTTAGATGAACTCCCATTTTTTTGAATATGACTGGCTTTCACTGATCTTCTTGAGGCCTCCCGAACTGGGTGGCCTCCTTTCTTCTGCTCCAGGTCTTATCTCTGTTAAGTTGTATGATTAAGATCCCAAAGTCACTGAACAAACAGGGTAGGATTCTCCATAACAGACCTTTTGTTCATATACATTTCCCTGGCTTTCGTTAGAGAAGTCAGAGAATGGCTATCATCTCTGCACTAATAATATCCTTCAGTAAATGATAAAGTCAAGTCCAAAGTAAACCGAGAAGCTTTATCAACATGTCAAAGCTATCCCCTTGCAGCTCTCTACTTGCCAACTGTGCATCCTTTTCCTAGACAAAGACTATGCACATTTAAAGGCACTTACCAGAGTGGGTGTTTGTTTGCCAAAGGAGAACAGGCTGCCCTCTGATTCCAGTCACCCCGCTTGTCACTCTCATCAGAGGAAGAGAGGTATAAGTTACAGTCAGACTCCTTCCTTGATGATCTCTGGAATTGAGTCAGGCCAAGAGTCAGAGTTTCCTGCCAAGTTCTTCCTTCTTTTTCACCTTGTAAATATTAACTGATGGACTTCTCAGAGGGAAAGTGAGTTTCTTACTGTGAATAGCAGCAATGCTGTGGTTGACCAGTTACTCTTCCTCTCTGTGGCCAGAGAAGATGAATCAAAAGGGATTTACATAATGAGTTGATTCTAACAGATGGCCCTTCCCCCTGTATTCTGCAAGGGGTTCAAAGTCAATCTACATTTATCTCTAATCCCACAGTAGGCAGACTAACACACTGGTTTTGATTTTGGTAAGCAGATTCCATAGGATGAACACAGTGCAAAAGCAGAAAGGTGGAAAAAATTAAGATAGGCCCGTGTCACAAAACATTGAAATTCTGTGCCTCTTTTGTCATATTAATGAGGCTTATCTAAAATGCAGTCAAAACAGTGATCATCTTTCTCTGCTTTTTCTTCTGTTTCTTTTGACATATGTGTGACATACCACTCTAGATCCAGAAAAGGTTCCTGGGTACACACATGCTTGTATATTTTTTTCTGGACTGTATATAAATGTACAGAACACATGTACCATGTAGGCATCATAGTTCCAAGTTACATGTGGCTTTAGTAACAGAAACAATCGGAAATCACTTGTATTGGAGAACAAGAGTATGCTACAGTTTTTATAATCTTTTTTTTTTCTTTTTTCTTTCATTGTGATTGCAAACAAACATTCCCCTGGAATAGGATGGCCCAGGGAAGGTATGGTGGGATAAGCCCTCACCATAAAATCCCCATACAAAAGCCCTGTCAAGATTGATAAAAGTGTACAGAACACTTTCAATCTGTTGGTTTTGTTTCAAGCACAGCAGGCTTCTGAATGATCGGTCATTACAATTGCGCCTGAAAGGAAGAAAAGCATTGGAGAGAAACCTCTCATTGCCACCTATAGCCTGGAGCAGGAAGACCTTAGATGGTAGCTACAAGGCTCCAGAAAACGGCAGGACTGTTCTCACAGTCACGGTCACATTCCTTCATTTGTTCTTTCACAAAGCATTTCTTAGGATAGCACCAGGCAAGATATTGGAGAGGATGCAAAAGTGAGGAAGAAACCGTCTTTATTTTGGGGAGCAAATATTCTGAGGACTAGAAACACACTGAGGCAAAAGCACTGGATAGACACTGAGGACAAAGAGGCTTTCCAGGAAGAAATGACATTTGGATATTGCTGAGTGCCCTAAAAGGTCAATAGGAGTTCTTTGAATGGAGGGAAACAGCTGTATTCTTGGTCAAGGAAAATAACATCAGCAAAGAGGAAGGAGAATAAAAATGTGCCACATGTTGAGGAAATTTTAAGAAGATCTCTGGATGACTGGAAATTTGTCTGTGCTATGTGCAAGATATTGGGACAGTGTGAAAACAGGAGCCAGAATGTGAAAAGAGAGAAGCTAGACTTTGAAGGGCCTCGTGGTCATGCTATGGTGCTTAGGATTACTGTGAGGGTCAAGGTTGCATCCTCTTCTGAACTCATGGCGTCAGTGGGTCATGAGACTCTCAAAAATTCATTGACGTCATCCATGGAATCATAAGGATCCCAACCCACAAGGTGGGGACAACAACAGATTGTGCACTCATGATCCAAACTCTGCTGTGTTGTAATACAATGCCCTTCTGAAATTTAAGTCCTGCCTGCAGTTGTTTCACTTAAATGAGATCAGCATTTGCATAAAACGCCAACTTTTTTATTGCTGCAATATAACTGACACATTTCAGGGTGTCTATCCAACTCACACTGTTATTACTTGCTTTCGATCTTTCTCCATCCCCAGGAAAATCTGTTCAGTGACCACTTCTGAGTTTGAAAGTTTGCTCCCTGGCCAGTGTGTGGAATCAGACTTCCCACCCAAGATGGTCCAGTCACGTTCACTCTGACGTACATGAACTTCTTCACCAGAGAATTTCTGGGGACTATATCAACTAATGGTTTGCCACTACAGCGAAGACCTAGGATTAGCTCTTCCTTGAGATCTCAAAGCTGACATGTTCCCAACTCTCTGCGGCCAACCCTGAGATTCAAAATCATTCCAATGAATAGCCA
The DNA here is from genome assembly GCF_012274545.1 of Fukomys damarensis. NCBI lineage: Eukaryota > Metazoa > Chordata > Mammalia > Rodentia > Bathyergidae > Fukomys > Fukomys damarensis. Next base: position 11,480,068 of record NW_022900919.1, on the reverse strand, counting down.
TGACCTTCAGCATCCTTCCAAAGAACAGCATTTTTGCTTAAGTGAATTGAAGTTATTTTCTGCTGATTGCAAATAAAAGTAATCATTAATACAGTTTATTTCATTTTTATATTTTATTGTTCTTAATTAGTATAAATCCTCTTGGTGATTTCCCCTTGACAGGTAATGACGTATTCCCAGGGGAGGGGAAAGAAAACCTGTTCCATTTATTTTCAGAGTAATAGCACAACAGGCCAACAAATCCCAATTTAAAACATTGATTTTTATGCTCCCCAAATAAACTGACTATTAGTATTGTACCTGTACCGTCCCCAGAATTGTAACTAACTAGTTATGCCCATGATCCAACAACCCACTAGATAAAAAGCCCAATGTATTGTTAGGCATGCTGAAGCACGCCTATAACCCTGGTGCTCTGGAAGGCTGAGGTAGGAAGATCTCCAATTCAAGCCCAGCCTCTGAAGTTTAGTAATATCCTATCCCAAAAAATAAAATTGCCTGGAGATGCAGCTCAGTGCAAAGACCTTAGGTTCAATCCCCAGTACCATACACACACACACACAAAAAAAACCTCTTTCAATTTTCATGAGCATTATATATCACTTACAATCCTACCAGAAGGAAGATCCTAAAACCAAAATTTTATGAATCACAAAGATGTGTCCATTTCTGTGTTTCAGCATGTTATGGGATCGGCACTTTTTTTCTATTTCATTAATGTGCTAAATAATAGTCAATACACCATGCTCCTTCCTAGCCACTTAAGAAAATTCTGAACAGTCGAATTTACCATTGTCCACCTCTCCACAGTTATACTTATCATTGGAGAGAGGTTGTATTTTGGGGACTATACTTTGGCAGCTCTCGGAATTTCAGATGAAAAGTTTTCATCAAAGTGATCCCTTGTGCCCTTCCTTCGTCCTTATTCCTGAGCCACCATCTAGATAGAGGTATATTTCAAGAATGCCAAAAATTGGTTTAGCAGACAATGCGTGTCACTGTGTGACAGCATCCACTGTGTCACTTTATGATGGTCACAGGCCAAACCAAATGTCCATGTAGACGCTTGCATTAGTGAGAGAATTCTAGTGGCCAACCCAGGCACAGTTCATATTCCTTCCAAATAGATTCCCATTTGTCTCTGTCTCTGGTGCTCCAGGGGTCTCCGTGATTGGGGGGAAGTCAGTAGTGCACACACCTTGCCCACACCCAGGTGCTAAGCGGACAAATCCTGCAAATGCTTCGCTTAACTAGCAGCTGTAAAACAACGCCGGCCAACACGCAAGTTTCAACTACATAATTTTATCAAAGAATGAAATATGACCAGAAATCCTCCATGATGACAGTTAATTTTCCTTCTCGTTTTTGAAAGGCTTTCATTTCCAAATCTACTTCCCTGAACACACATCCAATAAAGTATGAGATATACTGAGATGAGACTGTTAAAGCCCAGACTGTAGAATTCCATCAGGCCATCCAAGTCTCTTAGAAAGCCCCAAGCACTCTCCTTTAACATATATTATAATAAAACAAATTGCTCTGGTGTCGAAGACCTTGAATACCTACTAACCTTGATAAGCACTTACAGCTAAACAAAAAAAGAATCAATTTGCATTTTCTGTTCTGCTGGCTAGCATAATGCTTCATTTTAGAGTTACCATTAAGGGTTATTGCTATCTTTACATACCACATTAGCAGTTTGTGTCCCTTGTTGTTCATGCACAGTTCCATTGGAATGTCTCATGTTAAAGGTGTTTTCACAACGATGTTGCTTTTGTCCTGCCCCCACATTATCATCTGGAATGTGCTTACGCCAACGGGTCTCTTCAAGACTTGAAAACTGTTCTTTGCGAAAATATGGCAGACACCACCTTCAATCATGATTGGAATTGATAGTGGTCAAGGTCTCAGGCTGTACGTACACACACGCACACACACACAGACAAAGACACACACACAGACAGACACACACACACGCACACACATGCACACGCACATTCACACAGTTTACCTGGGTGGCCAGATACAGTAGGTAAAGCTGTAAAGCTCCTTGGATTGACCTTCATGAATTGTAATGAATTGCAACCTGCCTACGCTAAAGAAATCCCTTGAACAAATCATAGGATTCTAAACCATTTTCCAAGCTGACAGATGCTTCAAACCATGCCATGCATAGCCTTTGAATTATCATCTTCGCTGATCTATGGCCTCTTAATTTTATGGGGCGGAGGAAGCAAACCACAGGCACTCATTAAGCAAACATCTATGTATGGAAAGAGATGGGAAGCATATTCCTCCTGGAAACCACAAATACATGAGTTAGAATAATTGAGAAATGGCCACTGGCAGGTAGGGTAACACAATTATTATAGATGTAACCTTTTGAGAGGTAAAAGCAGAAAGTCTTAACCTAGAAAGATAGATGCACTCTGTGGCAAAGAATGATCACCAATGACCCATTTCACGATGTAACAGCACATAAGTAGTGGTTACAGAACAGCAGCCCAACATTGACAAATAGCTTGGTCAGAGATCAAAAATTAAATCATAAATATTGATATTTTAAAATTGAGTTTTCAAAATAAAAAAAAAAATACAAAAGAACCATTTCTTCCCAGTATATTTGACAACCACATTTCAAAACATATACAGCTATTCTTTATTCTGTATTAGCCCTAGTCTCCTCTTACGTCCTGGTTCCATTTTAAATCAATAAAGCATAAATCTAGAATGTTTTCATATTTTGTGAAAAAAATGAATCTTAAATGCTAAATTCTTAATCTCTTAATTATTTTAATCCATTGTATTTTGACAGAATTGGATCCTAAGATACTAAGGGGTAGATAAAATATCTTTAAATATTATCCCGGGCCTTGTGAGACACAATTAATAATAATGAAGGAGAGGCTGATAGACAAAAATAACAAAAACACTGGCAGAACTATTGATCCCTGGAACAAATGAGAATCCTCCAATGAGTTTAAAATATATTAACAGTCTACTCAGAAACTACTGTATAAGCAGATACTTTCTGTGTAGTCCCTTGAACAAGGACAAAGCACCGATTAAACAAGGAAAAGTGAATGAGGCATCATAGCTATTCTATGAAGTTTAAAGTAGGGGTAAAGTGGAAAAAGAAAGTGAAAAATATAACACATGCTTAATTTCCCTATACAAAATCAAAAAATCATTTCAATATTAAATCCCCTTAGTCCTCAGGATGTTTTTCTTTGAACTTGGTATTATTCTAACTCTACAGTGGGACATGTTGGAAATATTGGAGATTCCATGGGAGGTAGGCAGGTAGTCTCGGCATGGAACCCAGTTTCCCTACTTTCAGTGTCTAATGAGAGAGAGAGAGAGAGAGAGAGAGAGAGAGAGAGAGAGAGCGCGTGCAGAGCCCAGGTGTATTTTTGTGTTCCTCCCTAAAGGAAGCTAGACTTCAGGAGCCTCGGTAATTGAACTGTGTTTGCAAATTTACCGATAAGCTCCAAGCCAGGTGAGAGACAGCCATTAGACTGGAAGAATATTCATGGAATTCCCTAAGTAGCAATTCAAAGAATGTGACCACCAACCAAGTGCTATCATTGAAAATTCCTCCACAACCACCAGGCTTCACATCCTCACAAAGCCAACTTCAATCTTACCAAAGAAGACTGGGAAACAGTTATTCTAAAATATTAGAAGTGTTGTTTTAAAAGAAATAACAATACTTTTATGATGATTAGTAACTTCGTCGTAAGGACTTTTATATAAAATTAAAAGCAAATGAAAAATGTTTATGGGTGTATATGTGTGTTACCCAAAGACTTTTCCTTTACTAAAGACATTTCCCTGCAGAATTCTTCTAAATGGTAAACTCCCCTGATGGCTTTAAATGGTTGTTTACAGATCATTAACTACTCACAGAAAGGCTGGTGGAAAAAAACTGGCAAACTCTGAGAATCTCCCATTGATTAGCCAAGATTTAAGAGAAAGAGTTCTGAGAGATGGATTCAGTTTGCCAGAAATGAATCTTCATCATCAATTTTGGAAAGAAAAATTGTATGCAGGTCTTCTTTATATAAGACTTCATCCGTGCAGGCAAATAGAGCCCAAATCTTAACATCATTTTTAATTTTGAAATATTTGGATATCATTTAATATTGGTAACTATTAAAATTTGAAGACGTATTATCTAAGTGTTATGTAAGCTATTTTCAAGCTTATTTTTTGATTCAATAAATAACACTATTACTACTATCCTAGTACACACATTTTTGTGCTCATTTCTTCTTGATCCTTTACGAGCGACTTGTAAAGGCAGAATTAATGCATAAGACACACACAGTTTTTAATGGTTTTGATACAAAATGTCCAAATACTTTTCAAAAAGGTACATCCAACATACCTTTCCTTCACCATGAGCCTTTCTTCTTTCTGTCTTTTCTTTTTTTTGTTTTGTTTTGTTTTGTTTTGTTTTTTGAGACAGGGTCTCACTATGTAGTTGAGATTGACCTGGAATTTACTATGGAGCCCAGGCTGGTCTTGAAGTTACAGTGATCCTTCTGCCTCAGCCTCCCGAGTGCCAGGATTACAGGCGTGGGCCACCACACCCAGCTCCATGAGCCTTTCTAACTGGGATTTCTTGAAGTGAACATTTTGAAAATCACTCCCAAAATTTTAGTTGAAAATAGTGCTTTTTGTTATTTAGTATAAAATAATTAAATTACAAAGTGAACACATTAATTATTTTAATAAACTTTAACACTGCTGACCTTGCCATTCCATTGGCAGTCCTTACTACTTTCCTTATTGATTGGTATGAGCTCTTTGCATATTGAGGTTAACATACTATAGGCACTCACACTTAAGGACATGAAAATTTTCATATCAGCTATACTTTTTTCTTCTTAAATATATGCATTTCTATTTTGGCAAATTTTAATATGCATTTTGATTATTTTATCAGTTTGATTTACAAAAGCCTTTCCCTAGTAATTAACAAGTCATTCATTCATGTTTTGTATCACTTCCTATGATTATATTAAATTCCTCTCCCAGCTGGATAAATAATACCACTCTCATAATCTCTCTAAAACTGTCTTCTCCTTGACAATGTAGAAACTCTGTCATCTAATTTGCAGAATTCTGCAGAATTCTGGCCATTCTAATAAGTGACATTTAAGAGCTTGTTGTCTTTAAAAGGTGATTAAAATGAAAGTTCAATAATATTTATGATTATCATTGACAAGATCTAATATGTAAAAAGAAAACTCTGTTATATCTTGACCAAGCAAAGCCAAACGCAATGTATCTTTAATGGCTTTGAACAACACAAGAGTTAACATGCTTGAGCTAAATGTAAAATAACTAAGTTTTATGAGCTGCTTGGAAATAAACTTGATGAGGACCTTTACCCTTTTGTATCTGTTGCTTTTGTTTTTGTTTTTCTCAAAAAACTTCCTCTAAGTACCGTGCAACAAGAGGCCAATGTGTCCCAGAAATGAACTGAATCTTCTGAACCCTTTGCACTTAGGATCTTGGGAACAGATTTTCTCCCCTCCGGTCCCCTGGCCCCACTCCTACTTCGCTGCCCGGTCTAATATGGCTTGAACTGTCTTCTCGTATCCCCAGCTCCTGTATGAATCATTTTCAGCACTGAGTTCTGATCATTATATACAAGGTCACTTTTTAATTAGAACAATATAGTAAAACATATGCTCGGAAGATAAATGAGGTACAAAGCTAGCTGTGCTACAGTGAACCCTTTTATTGGAAAGCCCTTAAAAATAATAAGCGTCATGTATAGTCCAGGGGCCTTTGCAACATATTTCAGCCCAGCAAAGTGCCTGCCACAGTGAATGAATACCCTGCGATAGTGAACAATCATTTGGCAGCATAGGTTATTTTAATGGACACATCACTTTAAACGGAGCCTTCGCCATCTGTTCTGCCCTCTAATTACAGATGCAAGAAGAACATAATTCACAATTGCATCATAAAAAAGTAAGATATAAGTGATTTAAATGCATGTGCATCTTCTTTATTCAATGCAGCATGCAGCTGCTGTTATGTTGTTTCCATGTTTCAAACACAAATGAGGAGAGAAATCGTTCTTCTCTGATGGAGTGAATTCAGAGTTTCAGGATATTTTGGAGTGCAAATAAATTTAAATATGTGTGTTCCCCTCGTCCATCCACATCAGATGAGCGACAAAGCCAGCCTGTAACGTACTCTGTGACCAGGTACTGCACTGATATTTGTGTTGAAATCTAATTTTCAGTTCATTCCTCACTACGCTACAGTTTTTCCATGACTGATCAGGCAAAAGCACTTTGCTCATAACAAATAAGAGAGGTGGATATATTATAGCGAAGAAATCTTCCTATAGAATAATGTGAGAACCCAAGTCACCCCAGTACCACATAGACGATTCTTAACAGAAGCCCACATAGTTCTTACATGAACCCGTTTGGATTTCCAAAGATTAACTCCTTGGTAGAACTCTGCTTTTCCTCCTAATGTCTCAAAAATTCCCTAGTACTCCCCAGTGGATTTGCAATTGAAAAATTACTTATTCATGGGAAAATGCCTCAAAACATACAGTTCAATGCAAATTTAACTCCTCATTAAGGATCTGTAACAATCCCACCATTATTTGGTATTGACACAATCATTTTTCCAGAATACAATTTTGCTTCTTAACACAAAAGTTTGTTAAATTCACTCTATATAAGCTTGTTTTCAGACAAAAAAATATTGATAATGGAATAAATTTTTAATAGAGTAAAATGTTTACTTTTTAAAGCAAATCCTTGGGAACAATGTTAAAAAATGAACTAGTAAAATGTACAAATAAATTATTTTAAAAGTCATGCAGATCATTGGAAATTCAATTCTGTAATTCTATCAGAAATAAGAAAATATCATTCAGCCAAAACTCCTCTCTTAGCCTCACAATGATCTTGCTAAGAATGATGTATGTGTCACATGGTCATTGTTAATTTGAAATTATTTATTAGTTTAAAATTATTTATTAGTTTAAAAATTTATCCCCCTTGACCAATTTAATTTGCATTTCTATTTTGCCTAGCAATTATTTTATCTTCATAGATTATTTAGAAATAAACAATATTTGGAAAAATGTCAATATCAAATTTATAACTACTGAGTTCAAAATATATGAGATTCCATACTGTATGTGCATGAGTCATAGCTAATATAAAATTTTATCAATGTATATGCTACTTATGGGCATATATAGGTATACAAACAACACAGATGATATTGATATTCAGCAGGACTTACCAAGATCACCTTTACAGGTGGTTATGTTTTTCATTGGTCAAGTATAAGCAGAATAGTTTAAATAATCAGGAAAATGTATTGTTTACACCCAAAACACAAACAAATTTGAGTGCTGAAGTACTCTAATCCATTTCTAAACCTGTTTTTTGTTTGTTTGTTTGTTTGTTTGTTTTGTTTTGTTTTGAGACAGGGTCTCACTATGTAGTCCTGAAACTCACTATGTAGCCCAGGCTGGTTTCAAACTCACAGCGATCCTCCTGCCTCAGCCTCCCGAGTGCTGGAACTACAGGTGTATGCTACCATGCCCAGCTAACCTGTTATTGAATTTATGTTTTTATGATAATCTTTTAGTTCGTGTAGCCCTTATTCATGACTTTTCTTGATCACATATTAATTGATATCAGAAATAATCATTATATCAATTGATTCATAAATAGCTTGATAGTAACTATTACTTATTTAAATTGTCACTATTTTAAGAAAAATTTAGCACACAATGATAAACTTCCATCAGAATCACCTAAACATTCCTATGTGTTTCAAAATTACTCTCATTTAAGAAGGTACTAAAAGGATATTTATTCCAGGGACTCTCAAAATTTAGTTAGTAGCAATATGAGAGAAGTATGTTTATATTTTGCAATAGAATATACTTAATAATTTTAAACTTTATATTGAAATTATATTGCTTCAAATTTTTCTAATTCTAAATTAAAAATTATAGTAAATGCTGTGCTAGGGAAATTTATTTGCCTCTTCTTTATGTTAATTCTTTTAGAGCAGAAATCTATTTAAGAATCCCTAAAATGTGTCTTGAACACGGGGGAGAAAATTTTGAAATATAAAACAGAAAGCATCCCTTTTTATTTTTTCCTTCTTTTCTCAAAGTTCAAATCCAAACCCTTGTGCGTGCCAGCCAAGTGCTTGCCACTGAGCTACATCTTCACCTTATTTTTTTTTACTTAAAATTATATTTTTAATTAATTATATAAGTGAGTATATTCTTTAAATGCAGATAACACATTGAGTAATTTCAAAGTGTAGACTACTAGGATTGTCAAATATAAAAATAAATAAATCCAGTATGATTAATCCATAATACACTTTAGAGTCTATTTATTTAAATTTGTTTATTATGGGCAATACATTTACTATAAGTATTACAGAAAAATTGAACAAAAAGAACCACGTACTGATAAATGTCTTCACTTGAGGCTCTCTATTAGGTATACGTTAGAGGAATTCAGAAAAAAGTAAACTATTATTTCTGCACACGTGGCTTTCTGGATACAAGGCTGTGAATAATGTTTTTTCATGATCAGTTCTCTTTATTTAAATTTGTATCTTTTGCCTTAGGAAGAACAAAATGGATCAGCAGCAAATTTTTACCTACTTGACTACATTTTGTTTTCCATTTGTCCGAAATAAACTCTCTCTCTCTCCCCCCTCTGATTTCCCTCATTGCCTTTATTTAAAGGCCAAAATTATTTGTGAAAAACTTGCTACTTAGCTATAAATTCAGTCTATTTCCATCATTTCAGAACTGTTGTTACTAAATTTGACACGAACATAAAAACAGTTGCATTCATTGAGACACTTTTTTTTTCTGGTGTCAGGAACTGAATTTAGGACCTTACGCTTGCCAGGCAGGTGCAGCGCCACTGAACAACATCCCTGGTCCCCATCTGTATTCACTGAATAACGTGTAAGTGGAATTCAACTCTGTCTCAAGAATACTGGGTAGTGACAGATAAAATCCGAGGCGAGGGTTTGTGTGCGTGCAGGGAGTCATGCAAGCTTTTTCCAAGAAGACATTGCAACCCCACTTTCCACAAAGAGCCCCATGTAAGATGCATGCGAAACAATTGGCATCTGATTGGATATTAGTGAGGAACATCTGCCTTTGTCTGAGGAGACTAGCTGAATCTATTATAAATCCTCTACTAGGACCACATGACCCAATATACTGTGGATATTACTATCAGAACTGCGGGCACAACTTTGGTCATGACACCCAATGACACTTAGAGATGTGTGAAGACGAGTGAAGGTGAGGTCAAGAATATTTCACACTTATACAGCAGTACAGTGTGATGCACTTTAAGAAATTTCTGCATCTTATTCCACTTAATCTTTCCACCACTCCAATGGACAGCGTCCACTGACACACAAAACACACAAGATGCAAAACTAGAGAACAGCAACGGTTCTGTGGAAAATCTTTGGCAATTCACGTCGGCTCACCTATACCCGCCCTAATCCTGTCTATTCTAAATCAAACTCTTCTTAACAAATAAAGAGTCATGACTAGGCTAAACGGAGAAAAGCGAGACTAAAATATTCCATTACAAATTAGAACCAGAAAATATCATTATCGTTGTTTTATTTTGGCAGATGCATATTTTGTGTACTGAGCAACCTCCTTCTAGACTGAGTGGGAGATGAACTCAAAGTATAGACCTCGAACAGTAACGAGTACAGCAGAAAAACAGCACCTCTGGACTCATCGTGACAAAAAGTAAGTAATTTCAAGCCACGTGATCCTACTGTGTGAAGAACACTGGCTTAGTGGAAAGTGGAAGAAAAGATTCATCCTTAAGGACCTTACCATACTCTTATATGCCCCATAGTGAACTCACTGAACTATAATAATATAACAATAAAGATATAGCATTCTTAATTAATTCAGTGAACAATCCCAAATCACTTTCCTATGCTGTATAACCTCTTTACAACCTCCCTCCCACCTGGAAGGTGGTCATCTCTTTCTGTGCATTCAAAATCATACAGAATGTTATTCAAACATGTACTTCATCATGCTGAAACTATCTGAGCCTTTGTTTTCACATCTGTAAAATGAGATAGTGAGTATCAACTTCAGAGTGTGGCTATAGAGTTGAGTCAAGAAAAAAAAATGTTGAGAAAATTTCCTGGCACATAACTGACACTCAGTCAATGATAACTAACGTCAATATTATTATTGTTACCTAGCTCTATACAAAACTTCCTGACCAGATTGATCATCGTCCTGTGAACTTGTTCCTAATTCTCACAGCTCCTAGAGACTGCAGTTAATATTGTGTTTTCTCAAATGGGAATAAGGAAATATAGTAACTTTCAATGAGAGAGTTCATATTCAAAGGAACGGTGTTCACAGGACTTCTAGGGGGTTCAAGGTTGGCTTGCTAGGAAGGTGAGTAGACCTTTACCAGAGAATGAAGCAAATCTCATTCTGCATGGAAAATTAAGGTTGTGGCATAATTCCTCAATGCATAAGTAGAAAAAAGGTACCATATCAGAGAATCATATTAGGTTTGTATTTATGAATACACACACACACACACACACACACACACACACATATAATATGTATATGTGTACTAGGTATGATAAAAGGAACTAGAGGTTATTGCTGCAGTTTAGGCAAAAAAAATCTGAGAACAATAGAAATAGAAAGGTTATAATCAGGTCATGGAATGAAGTAAGAAGCAACACGTTAGATTACTGTTACATATATGTTAACATGTATGCAAGAAAAGAAAAATATTCAGTTCACAGAACCAAGGCATTGATAATAGTACAAACAAGAAAAGGGAAAATGGAACCTATTTTTCTAAACAGACAAGAAAGGAGTTTGAAAATACTAAAGTTGATATTCATAGGTTATCAAGTTGGATGTGTTCCCTAAGTTATTACCATGTGTTATTGAATCACATAGAAAAACAAAGCTTGAGAACTAGAAACAATGACTAACTCCTTCATTCAAATGATCTTTAACCTTGTAAAGCTAGAATTAAGGTGAATAAGGAATTACCGGCCTTCAACAGAAGTTTCTTGGTGCCATTGTTAGTGAGAAGAGAGACAAAACCCACCCAACCATTCTTTTTCAGATAATGTCCCTATGGCCTTGGTTCTACATGGTTTCTTTGCACAGAGGGAGTTCTTTAGTCCTTGGTTCAAAAGAGTATCTTTTCCTTTTATCTGCAGCCATAGTCCAGCTCTACGGACAAAGTGAATGAGAAACAAAGGAAAGTGTTGCTGGCTCAGTACAACTTCCAGTCAACAGACCAGCATCATGGTGTGGGTCCACACTGTGTCAGCACAGACACAAAAGGGTTGAAATATCCACTTACCCTGAAATAAAGGCTTGTATCATGTGAAGTGAAATAAGAGTTTTATATATAAAAAAAAGGAAGATCTGTAACAAGCCAGAAAATAAATGTTTATTTAAAACAACTTTTAAATTCTGATTCAAAGGAGTGACATCAGATCAATCACTAAATCCCATGGGGCTGTCCACATGCCAAGTCCCTGCCTGGAAAGTTGGATTTTAATGGTGTGGTTACAAAACTATGTGTCCTTAAGTAGGGCTAAGAAAACTCCAAAGGCACATCCATTCCAATTCTATGACAAGGGCCTAAATATAGTTTGTTTGAAAAACTTGATGGTGGACATAAATCAAATTCACTGTTCCATCTAGATATCATTTAATGACACCTTAAAAGAGATTACAATCTTCAATATTCAGGGATTCTGAATCAGTATCTCATTTGCTTTCTATAATTACTTATGGACTAGGTCATGGTTAGAATTTAAGGAGCGAGAAAGAAAGACAAAATAATTCATTTCCATATAAGTCTAGTTTGCTTCTTTTACAGATAATAAAACAGAGGGAGGTCAAATGGCTCTCTAAGCTCAGTTAAGAGAGCATAGAATAGGACTGAGGTCTTCCCTGAACACAATCCATGAATTTTCATAGCTATCTTGTCTCCCAGGTTAGAGGGATTCGAAAGAAATAGAGCATAGAATAGGACTGAGGTCTTCCCTGAACACAATCCATGAATTTTCATAGCTATCTTGTTGTCTCCCAGGTTAGAGGGATTCGAAAGAAGATAATGAGGAATCTTCTCAGTGCTGGGGGTTATAGGATAACCCATGATGAAAAGTTTATCCTGGTTTGAAATCAGGGTAAAGGAGATAAGTGGTGTGAGGAGGGAAGGATGAGAAGAAAAAAAAAAAGTCCAGTCATTTTCTCTTTGTAAGCAGAGGTGTTCAGAATATTCTCGCTTCAGACATTCCTTGGCAATGAAAACATGTGGACCCAGGAGAGCTTTCTTGAAGCAAGGGCTATAAGAGACACACAAAACACCTAAGCACAGAAAGGCATAGCAAAGTTTCCAGTTGTTCATCTCCTCATCACACAAAATCCCCTATAGATAGCCTTCTTGTTACTTATCCTTTTTACCTCTATGCTTTTTACTTCTTCGACAAACTCATGCTCTTGTTTTCTCATCTTTCGCTGTTTTCCCGTGCTACAGAAAACCAAGCCTGAGAAGTGCCAACGGACTGCACTGGAGAGACCAGAGGACTGCAGAGCTAAGGACCCAATGTTCCCCGTAAAGAAGAAGAAATCGCGGACAGAGGCAAAAGATCATGATTAGGTCCATGCTATTTCTCACATGCAAATGCAAATGAGAGTGTAATTCTGAGATAATGCGCGTAAGTTCCTGGAAAGATCCAGGCTTTGCTTGGGTAAAAATGAACATAAGTTTATCCTAAAAATAATGACTTCTGTGACCTCAAAGGTAAACCCTAAAGACAATTACTGAATTCGACTTTCAAAACATGACACATTTAGCAAAGTCACTGTTGTAATCACGCAAAAGCTAACTCTGATAAGTGAGAAACAAGTGCTTTAAATTCATAATAAAATATATCAACCTCAGAATTCTTCTAAAGAGAAGTATAAATTGATGAGGAGAATCAGTTAATGGGAATTATAGTCAATACAATCTATTATCAAAAAACTTGTTTCCCATCTTGCAACTGCTAGCTTTGGGGGTAGACATGTTTCCCTAAGATACTCAAAGAAATCTCAAATATTTTCCCATCACAAGAACAATAGTTAAGTCTCAACCTCAAGCAGTTCTATTGAATGAAACTGTAGCAGAGTTGTATTAAAGAGATTATTTGAAATACCTTGCATCAGTAATTTCTAAAATATATGTTCAGTTGTCAGATAAGGGATAGAGTTGCCCTAAGTAAAGAGGTCTCTAAAGTTGAGCGCTGTGTGGGGAATGGAAGGGAAACCCAGCCACATGTTAGAACATCTGCCACGGATTTGATCTGAGTTCCATTGTTGGCATTTCAATCTCAACTCTGATTTCTCCTAAAGCAGGACACAAGGGGCTTGTAAGTATTTGAGCTTCCATATTTCTGCACTCTGTGCTTAAAACACTTTTGGATATCTTGGTAGATTCCGAGAGGGCCACCTGGGGACAAATGCTTCTACCCAGGCATATTTCAGACACTCTTTCAGTGAGCTTCTTTAAGGAGTGAGAAAATAGGTTCAAAGAGACAATCTGTAGTCAAAGGACTCAGCGTGGCATTCAGGCACGAGTACCATCTTCAGCCAATGCAATCATCAAACCCAGAATGGGTCCTGTGTCCTGTACTTCAAATTCTGACACTAAAGGCAAAAATGCAGAAGTTTGCTCTACGCTTAGACTCAGTCAACAACACACTAGTGACCGTAGTGATCACAGGCAGCAGACCACACAGCTGATGTGCGCTGGCCTCCGGCATGGGCAATTCTTACCTCTCCTTAAATTACTTGTTTCAAACTCCTATTACCAAAACCTTCTCAGGAAAGCATTGTACTCTCTGGCCATGTGATAATCAGATAAATACCATGGTAGTTTTCAAAAATATTTTAAATCATATAATTGTGCATGTTTTCAATTTTGCTTCCTGTGTTCATTTTTCTTCCCTCTAGAAACATTTTCAGGGATGTCAAGAAAATGAAAGAAACCACTGTGACCAAACTGGAATGCATAAAACCCCTACTACCTCCTCCTAGAGGACAAGAAAAAGATCCCAGGAGTCGGCACTTGTCCCTCCTTTATGCCTTCCAGCCGCATGTCCACTGTGCACCCACATAGCTGTCCCGGCCCTTGCTCCCTAGGAAAAAGACAAAATAGTTCTATCTCCTGAGGCCATGATGTGAGGCCTGAGAGGAAATGTTGTCTTTTGGGAAATAGCAAAATTGTGTGACTACATTAAAGTCAACACTATTTATCTTCACCTCTTGTCCTATGGGCTGACAAAGAGATACCACTGTTAGGCCCAACCCCCGTGTGCAGCTGCAATGGAAAAAAGGCAGGGACTGGTACTTTCAAGTGTCAGACCTTTTGTGCTGACTACTAGTTTATGAGGCTGATGTCAAGCATTGCAGTCAATGAAGGCTTTGTCCTAGGTGTACGGGGCAGGACAGTGGAAAAACTGCCCTCTCTTATATCCCAGGCCCATCCATCTTCCCCTTACCCTGTTTCTCAACTTTTCTGTCTCTTGAGCAGACAGAGAGAGGATCCCTCCTGGGTTAATGTACTGGAAAATTGCTCTGCATGTTTATGAGGGGGTCCCTTGCAAATGAAAGAAAAAAAGAAAGGAAAAAAACGGGGAAGAAGAGTCGTTTTTTCCCACTGAACTCATTGGCCTTAAGCTTGTGGGTCTGACCCTGATTAAGAAAATCTCAATGTCCTGCTAGGAGGTTTATTGTGAAGTTTGGCAGAACATACTTCCGAATGAATTTTTTTATTATTTATAATCACAGAGTGGTTTTGGACAGCTCTCATCCCCCACATCCCAACCAACTACCCTGTTCCCAAAGACATGTGCGTGCACACACACACACACACACACACACGCACTTACATGCTTACTCATTCACAAGCACTCAGCCCTTACCTTTGAAAATCCCCCATCCACTGCATCCAGTTTGCCTCTCAACCATCTATTCCGCTTCTTGGAGGAGCTGGTTTCCCCAAGGCGATTCCCTATAAATAGCAAACACATTGTTTTCATATAGTTCCACGGAACCCTGGACCATGTGAACTGTGTCATGGATGGATGTAGAAACCAGAGGAGGCTGTGTTCCGTGATATCACTCACTTGCTTATTTTAACATTTTTTTCTAGCTAAAAATAATATTCTCCATCGCTAGCCTCTTTCTCCCACTCCTATTTTATTCCTCCATGGGAGGCGTTAGGCTAAAACAAATGCCATGTGAGTGGTTAAGACATCAGCTGTGTTTGCTCACGAAATAAAAGCCTGCAGTGAGTGGCACCAAGAGATTATATAAAACTGTGCCAAGTTCTTCCAGAAAGTTCTGTGCAAAAATCATGAGAGATTGGAACCCAAGGGTCGGGGTAATTATACTCAATATAAAACATGCACTTTAGAAGACAGGAGACACGCACCAAGAGCATTCTTTCAGAAAATAAAAGAAAACAAACGTAGCAATTTAGTACATTTTCTTCCTCCTTCCACCAGGTTTGCAGGAATCACTGGCAGCCTCCATTATTAATTTGGCCAGAGAAATTGGAGGGAGGGGAGATTTACACATAAAATCTCTATTTCTGTGGGATCTGGATGAAGGATTCTTTAAAGACAAATTTGTATTTTAAAAAGCATAAAAGTGACCCAAACACATAGGGTCAATAAAATGGTGAAATCAGTCTTCAAAAGTTCCTGAATTGTGAGTTCTGTCCCCCAAATCGCAGATAAAAATATTGACATGAAGTTATAATTTCCTTTCAAATGAGTAACCAACATTTCTCTCCTATTAGGCCATTTGTGCAGGAGGTGAAAGAGCACAGCTGGGCTTTTTTTTTTTTTGTTTTTCTGTTTATAATATCAAAAGTGGAGAGTTTCTATGAAATGATCCTATTCAAGCACGGGAAGAGTTTCCTGTGCCTTCTCCCCAGTCTTTCCTGGTCTATACATTCTGCCAGAATTTATCCCTATTGAGATCTTTCTTTTCCGCAGTTACAAACTCTTATTGTACTGACAAACTTGGGGATCGTTTAAATATTTAGTAAGATTATAGAAAGAAACAGGGTGAAGCTGACAAATTGTTCCCGGGAGAGTTGGGGGGTGGAATGTGAAGTCAAACACGCATATGAATAGGGATCCCTAATCTCTTAGCCTGTCCCCTTTTATAGAACGGGTTCAGAAGATTTTGGTCCCCAGTCTGATCCCTGAAGATGCTCAAAAAGCAGATGTTACTGTAACATGCTCGAGAAATCAAGCGTAGATATGACCCCTGACCTCGGGTGTCAGATGATCCACCGATTCTCTTAGAAATATACTCTTCACTTTTCTATACTCCACTGTTTCCCACCATCCCCCTCCGATGGCTGGGTGCCTTCCCCTGGTTTCTATGCCTGTGCCTGTTGCTCTGGCCCTCACACTCTTGCTCTCAGTGTGACCTTTCTCTTCACAGAGGTCAAAGGCCTGAGACCTTAGGCCGGCCTCTTTTCTTGCTGAAGGCTAGCTGATGAGTCATTCCCAACTGGAAAAGAACAGAGGGGAGGGGAGGACCCTGAAGGCCTTTTAAGAGCAGCAACTGTGGCCTTTACATCAGCATTTACACTGCTCTGACACTTTCTGAACTCGGCCTCCTGTCTGGGCACCTCAGGAAGAAGGAACCTGAGGGAGCACAGGAAGGTCTCAGGGAAGGCAGGACATGAGGGGCAGCAGTCTTCCTGGTTAGTGCCGTGGACACTGCCCGGGAGAGACACAGGCAGAGGGAGACGAGGAGAAATGTAGGCTCTACTCAACACACATCCTTGATTTCGTTTCCAGAACCATGTTTCACAAAAATTGAGGAAATGGTGACATACGTTCTTTTCCTCCACTATAAGGAGTTTGGTCAAAAGGAACTTGATTAGCTGTGTCTTAAGAATGCTCCACCCTCTCATTTACAAAAATAGAAGTGATTTAATTTTTTCCAAGACATTGTCTCCTACAAGACAACTCCATATGGGTAGACTGAGTAGGAAAGGACTGTGTTGGAAGCTAAAATCTTTGCCTAAATTACCTAGAAGGTACTTTCATTTTCATTGTTCTGTTCTTCCTGTAATGGTCTGGCTTTTGACTTTCAATGTAGGAGCCCTGTGTATTTAACCTGATACTGTTTCAGAAAATCTTTAACAGCCTTATAGGAAAAGTTTGGAAATAGTACTGGGGAGCATTGGCTGCTGGAAATAGAACAGACCCCCAGCAAAGGAGACCCAAGACTTTTCTCCCAGGAGCCCTAGAGCGGCCACAGTGCTTGTACTAGAACATGATTCACTGATGTGGAATCTCCTGACTTCAGCTCTTTCAGGAATTAACTTTTGTGATTCTCTTTGATCATGTCAAAAAATTAATACACTAAGGGACAGGCAATCCTACTCATCTAAGATTATGTGGGTTGAGAAAAGAAGTGACTCATTTTGGCTTTTTTAATGCTTTTTTATTTATTTGGTACTAAGAATTGAATTTGGGTCCCTATGCTTGCAATGCAGGTGTTGGAACCACTGAGCTAAATCCCTGGCCCTTAATTCTTAAAAAAAAAAAAATAGGCTTGTGATCATCTTTGTTAGCTTTAGATTTCTTATATTGCATTGATTTTAATGATCAATCCTTAGAAATAGAAATTATATTTGTTTTTGCTAGAAAATGTGCTTACTTGCATAAATTCTCCTTATGCTTTGGCATGCCTTCTAGCTTCTGTTTCTTGCTTTTAATCTGTTTAATAGTGAAGCAAATAAATCTAGGTAATTAAGGGCCAGGGATTTATCTCAGCGGTTCTGTGGGCTGCCTTGCAAGCGCAAGGACCGGAGTTCAATCCCCGGTACCAAAAAAAAAAAAAAAAAAAATCTAGGTAATTAAGATATACTTTACCTTACATAGTCATTATTTTTTATAGTAAGAACATTTAAATTCTATTCTCTTTTGCATTTTGCTGAAGAATTTCCCCACTCCACCTTCCTTTCTCTTAAGCAAATGACCTTCTGCATAGGCGTCTTGACCCAAAGTTCAGTTCTCCATCAGCGCATGCTAGAGACCTTCCTCTTTCTCACTCTGACTTATCTTCTCTTGATCCATGTGCACTCCCCATTTCTCTAAAATTCTGAATTTGATGCAACTGAAGATTCTTTTACTGACCTATTTTATTTTATTTTTTATTTTTTGGTACCGGGGATTGAACTCGGGTCTTTGTGCTTGCAAGGCAGGCCACCGAACCTCGGAGCTAAATCCCCGGCCCTACTGACCTATTTTAAAGACAGATGACTATCACATTTTTAATTCCATATGTATCTACATCATATAGCCGTCCATTCATTATTCATTTTACTTAAGTCATACTAAAGACTCAATGACACAGCATAAATGTACCAGATGAGGGTAGATCAGGTAATACATAAATAAACACCAAACAAGGGAGTAAATACAAATATCATAACAGAGATACTGACTATTGTGAGAACTCAGAAGATATTATTTAAATATCTTTTTAAAGGAGATTTAAGAATTAAACTTGCAGAGATATGTATATAGCACCCAACTGGAACAGAGAATACAGAGGTCAAAAACATATTCAAGGAAGGTCAGCAAGTCTGACTTGCCAATGTCAAAGCCACACAGAAGAAAGGCAAAGCAGGAAAGATTAGAAAGCGTAACCACCTGGAAAGGAAGAAAGGCAAAAACCTAAATATCAGAATGGAACAGACATCTCTTCATCTTTCAGGGAAATCCTGTACCGCTGGGTACTGCCAGAATGTCAGACCCAATTACTATAATGTATAAAATAAATTATAGGGTACAAAGTCAATATATAAAGATAAATTACTTTTATATACAAAAGTAAACAATTGCAATATATTTTTAAATACCGTTTACAGTAGCACCAGGAAAAAAAACAACAACAATAACTAAGCTTTATAAAATGTACATAGAATCCACATATGGAAAAGCACAAAACACATTGAAAAGAATTCAAGATTTAAATAAGTTGTGAGATTTTACAAAATCATGGATTCCAAGATTCGATTCTATAATGTAACAATCACACTGACAGCATAAGAAAATGACACAAAAGCAAATGCAACGGTTTGTTGATAATAGGCAAACATTTTCAAGTTAGTATTTTAATAGCTAATATAGATTTTCTAAACCTTTTCTCTTCAACAGAAACTACCTTAAATTTTTATCATAGTAAAAGTTTCATGTTTGAAAAACATATTGGTAATGCTTTCAAAATTTCATTTTCCAAAAAGAAAGCAATTATTCAAACATAGCATTCTCTTAGGTAGTTGCTGTAAATCAAAAATTATTTTATCAACCCATAAGAGAAAAACTACAAATAATGGAGCTAATATAATGCTTCAGAGAAAATATCATCTTCCTAAAATGTGAATTACTGCACCATATTTTTGGTGTAGTTGCAATGAGTTACAAATGTGCTGAAAGTCTCTAATTATTGTTATTATTATTGTTATTATTATTATTATTTCTCAAGTGTTGTAAATGGAGATGTTAATGTATTTCTCCATGAGCTTTTACCCCAATCGGGCTTATATATTTGTTATGCTTTCTGATCGAATTACCTTACTTGGACTATTTTCAATGCATTTTCCTATATTTTCAGGAAACATGAAAAGAAAACCTCAACTTGTTTCAGTTTTTAATTAGTTTCTCTTCAGGTTACAGCACAGACCTTAATGAAAGGAAGGAAAATGAAAAGTTAGGAAAGTTCTTTGTTCACACTTCTTTATCACTGACAGAATCTCGATGGAAAATGGATCACACTTTGTCATCTTGCTACTTTCTGTAGAATCACACCCAGGCTGAAGTTCATGCTTTCTCTTTGATCTACTCTTTTGAGTAAATCTGAAGTGAGATGCTATTTAGCAGAAGAAACTAATGAGAAGATATTTGCCAGTGAAAACAAAGTCCAAAGCAAGGAAACCCCACCCGCCTGCGAGGCTCTTGCTAATCAGAGGCCTTCAGAGAAAGGAAACATGAACTTTGACCCTCTCTCAAGAAGTGGCCTTGTGGGGACTGGACCTGGCCCATTGGACACATTGACTTGAGTCTCACATCAGGGACAATAATAGAATTTGTTTTTTAATACTAATTATTATACAAATGATACTCATTGATAATTGTTTCCATTCTCCCAGTGTGTTCTTTCACGTGGACATTTATTTCATCTTTTCAAATGTTGGATTATTCCATATTCCATAACTTGGCACAACTTGAAAATGGTGAGACATGGAATTGAAACCCAGGTTTGTCTGACCCCAAAGCCCTTTATGTTTCCTGTAAACTTGAATTTCCAATGGAAAAAAGTCTTCTGTGCAGAAGAAATAATGATTGATAGCCATCTCCAGTTCTCACCCTTAGCAAACTTCACCCACATGGGAAAAGAAAAAAACACCAACCTGGGAGCTACATGAGGGCCAGCAAGAGGGACGGGGTAAGGCTGCAGGCTTATATGGGACTCAAACTGTGTTAGAGGTCAAGAGTCAAGAATGTAGCCTTCATTGCATGTGTTGGGAGATCAAAATGTTTCTCAAATTGTGCCTGGGAAAATGAGAATTTTCAAGGTCTATTTTAGGGAGCTGTGTGCAGAATTGCTTAGACAAGGTTGAGGCTTGAGAATTCAATTAAGAGATTAATCCGAGCTGGAGAGTAACCACGTGGATCTGAACCTAAGCCATCTCTGTGGGAAGGAAATGAATATGACAAACAAAAATAAATTACCAGGCAGTATTGATAGGAATCAATGACAAAATAAACACTGAGGCTAAGAGATACATAGGGAGCAAAGAGGATGCCAGAGACTACATCCCCATGAAGCTGAAACGAGAGTGAAAATACTGTGAGATAAGAAACTGGGAGGTGGGGTGGGAGGTCATAAATTCATTTTGGCCTGGAATCAATTACTTTGAAAAAATTACAACTAAGAACTAACTTTCTAACCATCACTAAGTTAGAAAACCAGTTGATATAATTTTGGTAATATTCTGTAATGATGCTGATTTACAGGGGAAAATATAACATCAGTCATTAGAAGAAAGCCCCAACTGTGACTAAAATAGTTGTGGACCTAGGGTGGGATTAAGCAAGAAAATAACTGTGTGTACTTAAGTGTTAGATACTGCTTCGTGGGAAATGACAAATACTTGGGAAAGGACACAGAAAAGGAAACCCTCGGGGATGCAGAGCAGGATCAATGAAATTCCTCAGCTCTATATTTTTAAAACCCCGGGAGCAATGGATAAACAGATGGTTGTTGAAGGCATAGGCTGAACTTTTCTTTTTTCAACTAAGAAAGAAAACCTTAACTTGCCCTTAATTTACCCTTGATAATTCCACAATCATGCAATACTATTACTAACACACTTGTCAATAAACCTGTTCATATTTACATTTTTATTTCCTATCATATTATTACAAGAAACACATCAATCTTTTTGAAGGTTTTCCTAAATGATTTAAATTTTTAAAAGAACACAACTTGCGTAGCAAAGTTTTCTCGTTTCGGTAGTGACGTAGAGATTAAGTGTTCACTCAATAACTCTGTGCTTATATTTTTTAAAAACAGGATTACAGAAATACAGAAAAGCTTTGCAGTCAGTCAGTATGATTTTTATCATCTCTTATTCAGCTGAGACCAGGCACATTCAAAGTGGTATGGCCATACACGGAAATTTCCTTCTTCGGATCGCGGTGATTGGCCACAGGACAAAGCATGGCTTTGTCTCCTTTGCAAAGGTGTCACCTCTTAAAGAAGGTCTGGAGTTCAAAAGAAAAATCTTTCTATTTTATCAGGCCCCAGAATCCAACTCAATAACAAGACCATCAAGCCTATGAAAATTTGAAAGCAAAGACCATATTTTCTTAGAGTAAGCAAACATCTGCATAAGGGTTGCACACATCCCCAAAGTGTTGGTAGGTTGGATTTTTATCTTTTTTATTAATATCTGCATTCCTGGATTGCTAAATTGACAAATGGATTTGTTCAGTATATGTCCATGCGTCCTGCTTTTATTACTGGGCATTGTACTTTGAAGAGCGTCTGTGTGGGTGGAGGACAATGCAGTCCCTCTTTCTCATAGAATTTGTAATATTCAGACACTAGTTTATGCAAATTAATGAACTCGGAGAAAACACTAACTCAGCAAATATTTATTGGGTGCACATAATATCAAGCACATCAGACAAATTAATCTCTGAAATGACTTACTGGGTTGTTTGCCCAAAGTCACTGGAGGGATTTATAAAAATGGTTAAACTAACTCTGTGTGTGGAAACAGCAATGGAATCAATACCTGAAAAGACTTAGATGTTTAATGGCAGTGGACACAATGATCTGTGAGTTTTATACAGGGTATCAAGCCAGTTTCATATTTCATTATTTGTTGTCCTAAAGGCAACTGATACAATATTTTAATAAATCAACTACAGTATAGCATAGAACCTGGGGGGGAAACATTTGTTTTTCACTATATCTTTGGTGACTGTTTTTTTCTCTGATTGGATGTATGCGTACTCTAACAACTACAAAACACATGTGGTAGGTGATTAATGACTTATGCACTATATACCGCCAGCATAGAAATCTGTTACATAAGAAGGGATACACAAATCCACGATTCATTTCTTTAGATTAGGTTATAATTGCTGCTGGATTCATATTGCTTCTCTGTCTAAGATTCCTTTCTATTATCATTGTTACTTTCACTCATTTATTCAAATATTTATTAGCACAACATCACATTCCATCCAAACGATACTTGAACAAATATCTAACTCAGCATGGTTCACACCAGGTTGGACCTTCAGGGATGGCTTTGTGGATTCCAGGGTGAGGAAACAGAACCAGGGTGATTCAGTGATTCCAGGGGTCTTTTCAGAGCTAAGACTTGATGAGTAGAAACTGAACCACTGGGCTGGAGAGTGGGAGACAGAGAACAGAAGTGGACCCCTCTAGGTCCTTTACAGAGTCATTAGTGACGGGCTTGGCTCCAGATCATAACCTGACTTTAGAACCAGAATTACTGCCACTAAGCCACATGTATTCTCACCTACTTAAAATGCATTGTTTCTACGCACCTGATTTTGTATTTAACCAAGATCTCCAGTGCCATAATCCAATGTTTGTTTGTTTGTTTTTTTTAAAAAACAGAGACTGTGACTTTACATTTTATCCCAGGGCTTCACACAGGATCACTCATATACCCCAAGAAGTTTTGAATTAATGACTCAGTGAGTGGAATAAGTCATGTGGTACAAAATTAAGTCTATGAGAATGTAAGTAGGTAGGTGCATAGATACATACATACATATGTATGCCCATACAAAGCAGTTTAACAGATGACAGAGAGATGTAGATATAAATACAGATTGTAGAGATCAGAAAGATATGTTCAATTTCTCTGATTACTCCAGGAATCAGTTTCTCAAATTATTCCAGAAATTCATCTCTACAGTTGATGCTGATTTTACTAAAGGTGCTGGGAAATTGCTTTTATTACTTTTTTCAGAATTATAATATACTAGTATTTCTTAATCATTACTGCCTCTCCCCATTGCCAAACTAAAATCTCAGAAGCTCCTCTCTTGTCATGTACTTGTTCAATTCTAGGCTGACAGGAATAATGTAGGAACACGTTAACACCAACATCCTTTGACAGACAAAGGCCACAGATACACAAGACTAAATGTGTGGCTGAAAAAGCCATTTGTACATGGCAAGGAGGAAGAGAAGAAGAAAGGAAAGAGGAAGAGGAAGGCAAAGAAAGAGCAGGAGGAGGAAGAAATTATAAAGGAACAGGCTGAAACTGATGCAGGTTTTACATTTAATCACAACACATTGGGATGGTCAAAACAATTGTCTCTATAACGTATATTTTAAAATTATTTCATAGGAGTTGCAATGTCATACCCTTATTTTTTTCTACTTAATATATTTGAAAGAATACTAAAACAACTTCATTAATCTTAGCTGAGCAAAGAAAACCAGGAATCTTGGGCTTTCTACATTGTATAATATCACAGATTAAAAATTACAATCGCTTGAGTAAATAATTATAGATTTCTTAAATTAGATGTTATTAAAATGTATCTCATATCAATTATAATTTAGATTGATAGTATCAAAAATAATTAGCGACTGGAGGGAATACTCCTTTTTTCAGTCTTTATCCACTTGTGCTATTAATACTATTCCTTCCTCTTTTTACTAGAAAAAAAAATCCACTTTGATAATGCTTCTAGAGGCTCACAATATTTTTTTTTATTTTTTACTCCTATGAGAAAAAATGCTTAAATCTTCAGATAGAATTTCTTCAGCTCACTTAAGAGGTTCACCTTCTCAACACCCTTGCATTCAGCTTAATGTTTTTCAGATTTCCAAACTCTACCCTAGCAATGCTAAACAAATAACTATAGTTCAAGGGTCAGCAAAAGGGACCTATTAGGTGAAAGGTTGAATAACTTTAAAGAACAGAGTTACCATTTTAAGAAAGAGGTTTAACCAGTTTAGGGCCTCTTGTGTACTGAGCAAGAGTCCTGTCTTTCCTTTCTGACTCGTCATCACTAAGGTGGTAGCTTTTTGGCTCCTGGAGACTGGAGCTTTATTAGGTTTTCTCCTTCTATTTACTTATTAAGTTAGTTTGCCATTACCTCATGGCCAAAGCAATATTTCAGATTTTATGAATCAGCTTGCCTTAGGGAAAGACCTAGTTAAATTTGTAACCTAAATTTGTTCTCATATTTATAACCAAGTTAATTCTGTAAACATGATTCTTAAGAAACATATTGAACTATTCAGGTTAAAACAGATGTTACTCAGCCATGTAAAGGAACACAAATGTGATTTGTTATGTGTCTATTTAGAAGGAGAAAGCAACAAAACAAGCAGACCCAAGGCAAGCTGAGAGCATGCAGAGGTTTACTATTGTATTCAGATTCTCCTATTCCTCTTCCTTGAAATTTTAGCAGAGAGGAAAAAGATAAATTTGCTGAATCTGTTTTCAATGACTGCCTGCCTATAATTTTGAATAAAAAATAACTAGGCAATAAAATATGAAGTAGCTGTAGACTAAATAGAGAAATGGGGAGCTGAGAGGTTCTTGCAAAGATGAGAACATGGAAATTTGGCACCAATTAATTCATTCACCTATTCATTCATTAAACAATGACTAAGTGTTTAAGACAAGGAACTAGGTACAGTATATACCCTGCACCCAAAGATTTATTTCAGATGGTTGAATGCAAACAGACCCTAAAGTTCAAAGGAAGTTTATTATTTTTTTTTTTTACTTGCACAAAGCTGGGCAGTAAAAAGTACTTCAAGAATACTACTTAAGTTTTTAAAAAGGTATGGGATGGGATTGTCTAGTTAAAACTATAGTCTACAGCTATTCATCAGCTATGCTGATTTCTATTTGTGGTTATACTGAAAGCACCCAGTGGCTACTACCCAGGCTTTGGATAATCCTTGGAGCTGTGGCTGTTATACCGCTAAGTCATTTCTGCCACTAGATGCATTGCTATGCTTTGACTTAATTGTATAAAATAGTTCTTTCCCTCTTAGAGGTTCAATTTTATTTTAAGTAACCCTGGATTACTGCTGAGAACAGGATCCATTTTTTTTCCAGCCAGAAGATATCTCTGGTATATCCAAGTTATTAAAAAATGTTCTGAAAAATGTTGTGAGTTATACTTGGCATATCCCTTCTTACTCCATTTTCTTGTTTTATTATGGATACTTGTTTTCATATGTTTCCCTTGACATGCCTCATTTAGGTGTATGAGATGATTTAGAGCAGAAATGGTCTCACTGGATCTGAGACTCTCAGCATATAATAATGATGGGTATTCAATATTTGTGATCGCATACGCCCCAGAGGAAGTAGAGCTCAACTTTAGAGCTGAGTTGGCCGTGTAAAGACTTCAACTGGCCTCATGAACACCTAAAGAGAAGACTGTGGAGTCATGCCTGTCTACCTGAGTCAAGTGAAAATGCGGGCACATGTCCTCAAAGTTATTCTAGAACCTAGTCTCTTGAAACTGTGGACTCAGTCTGTGATTGGCTGACACTTCAGAGCTATTAAGCAGCCAGGAACTTCCTGGATGGTGTTGGAAAAACACTTAGCAGACAGAACCATCTAAGACTAGGCAAAGAAAGGGAGACCAATAAAAATGCATTTTTATCGCCAGCAACATCTCCTCCCAGTGACCAGAGCAGCCCTTACTCCTAAGAACTTTAAACGGTAGGTATTGGCAGTTGCTCTCCTAAAACCAAGACCAGATCTTCAAATCTTCACTTCTGGAAAGAAAGAAACAATTGTCACTATATTCATAAGCAGTCTTTGTATTTACCATGAATGTGGTCCTGGAAGAGGCATCCTAGTTCCAAATGATGTCAGGGGAATTTGATTTTCCCACTGCTGCAGCACTCCAGCAGGAGCTTCTGTCTGTTTGAGGGTTTGTTGCTTGACGACTTACAGAAATGGTAGCAAATACCACATGACAGGCAGCATATCTGTGTGCTGTAAGGCGTGAAGCTTTCCAAGGTGTGTTGGAAGGTGTTTAAACTGGGAGGATAATGACGCGTTCTTAAACTTTTATCAAATCGAATGTCTTTAAGAGTGTTCCTGAGGAGGATAAAGGAGACAACGTGGAATTGAAATAAAAGATTTAAATGTGACATTGGGAAAGATGATGCACGCGGGGGATTTAGATCAGTGGTGCTGCCCTCTGCCTGGCAAGTGCAAGGACCTGAGTTCAATCCCTGGTACCAAAAGAAAGAAAGATGATATACAAGGCCAGCACAGAGGAAAGCATGTTCACGATGCAGAAAAGCCAAGACGTGCACTGGGCACCCTGACTGCACAAGAAGTGTACACAGGAGAGAGTTGTGGATGGACACAGAAAGCTACACATACGAATCACAGTTTCAAGCTCAAGAAATATTTAAAAAAAATAGACAGGAAGATATTAGCCCATGAATAAGAAATTTACATTCCTAAGCCTTAAATTAAGAGAGGAGGGGTACAGGAGACAGGAGGGGAGAGGAGGGGAAGAGAGCAGAGGAGAGGGAAGGGGAGGGGAGGGGAAGGTAAAAGAAGGCAAGGGGTAGAAAGGAAAGAAGAAGGAAGGAAGCAAGGAAGGGAGAGAGGGAGGGAGGGGAAAGGAGGAACGGACACTAAAAAGGAATGTGGAAGGAAAGAAAAATAAAAAGACCCAGCAGCTGTGCATAACAGATTTACTACATTCTAAGAAGAGTTTCTTTGCTAGTGTTTTGAACATAAAAGGTAAATGAAGTGTGGAGAAAACAGAAGTATCAGATACATTTCTATAAAGCTGTGAGTATGTTCGGGGTATTAAGTTTAATGTGGTGACTACAATGAGACAGGAAAGAATTTTAGGCTTTGTAGCTATTGGTAGATAAAAAGAAATGAAAAGTGAAAAATAATTCTTTCCAAATAAAGTGAAATCACTTGGGAGAATACTGATATGATCCCAATGTTTTTTGTTTTGTTTTTGGTACCGGGGATCGAAGATCCCAATGTTTTTAATTTAGTTAAATTTTCTATTTGTCTTTAATTGACATGTGATAATGTACATTTAGAGCATACCATGTGATGCCTTATCTATGTGTACCTTACAGGAAGACTCATTCCAGATGAGTAACATATCCATCTTCTCATCAATTTATCATTTTTTTGAGATGAGAACATTACAATCTATTTCTGCAATTTAAAAAGATACAATATATCATTACTAATTTTGGAATCCATGCAGTGCAATGAATCGCTGAAACTTGTTCCTCTGGTCTAACTGAAACTTTGTACCTTTGACCAATCTCTTCCCTTTCCTCCACCCTTTCCCTTGCCCAGACTTGGTAACCGACATTCCACTCCCATTTTCTATGAGGCTAACTTATTCCACATGCAAGTGAGATCATACAGCATGTGCCTTTCTGTGTCTAGCTTATTTCACTCAGTCTGACACCCTCCATCACGTCCAAGGTAGAGCGGTTCCGTGAAAAACTAAAAATGGTATTGCCATCGGTTCCAGCAGTCCCACTGCTGCATATACACCCCAAGGAACTGAAATGATGTGATGTGGAGATATCTGCACTCACATGTCCAGAGCAGCCTGATTCATGACAGGCATAGTATAGAAGCAGTGGCTTAAGTGTCACCAGGGGAAGAATAGAAAAGACAATGACACACACACACACACACACACCGGAAAATGTAGTTAGTCTTTCAATGAAAGAAATCACATCTACTGAGATGACATAGATGGAACTAGAGGACATTACGCTCAGTGAAGTAAGCCAAGGTGATTTTAAATGGAAGAAAACACACACACACACACACACAATTAAATGGTTATTTCCTTAAGTTCCCCAATTGCAGAAGGAATGAAGGAAAGCATTAAAAATAATTCTTTCTTTTAGACTGATAAATAAACAAGGCAATGTTTTTCGCAACTCTTGAAGAATTGTTTTCCCACTCCAGACCTGCTCCATAGACACTTGTCAGCAACCAAGTTCTGCATTTTCTTTTCCCCTCCCCATGACCTCATCGGTCACCTGCTGAGGAAGCTGGAGTCTCATGGTGGAGGAATCTGGGCCTCTGCCGCAGTTCCCAAAGGACATCATCTGAAATGCTCACTTGGAATCTCTGCGATTGAAAAGAGTTTGTGTTATACAAAGCCATGGGCGTGTGGGAGGAGTGTCATGTACAGCAGCCACTGTGACCTGAACGAAAAAGTCACCAGACTGTTTGGACCCTTTTCCACATTGAAACTCCTAAAGGGCTTGAGTTCTGGGCACCTGAGTCTGTGGGACTTGAAGCAACTGAGGGAGATCAATGCCATCACCTCTGCTGGGGACCTGCGTTACCACCTGATATCCATCTCCTAGGCACTGCATGAAGGGAAGCAACTTTCCGAACTCCCTGCTATATTCCAGAAATTTTCTGTTCTCTGAATGTCCCCATGGTTGCCATGTCAACCTCAGTGTCAGCAGGTGAAGAGGCACACCTGCACGCACTCCATGCACTCTCAGAAATCATGACTCACGTAGATTCTCATCTACATCACGCCACCTAAATAGGCTCAGTTTGCAATTTGCACAACCAAATTTAAACTGACAGGTAGTATCAAGAGGAAATCTCTTTTTCCCTACTGACAACTTTTCTATCTTTGTTTTTGATAACCCTTTCTCTGCTTACTCCTTCCCGGGTCTCTCATTCCTCTCAAAGTGTCAATCCTAAGTTTAATGAACTCTGAGGTACAACTTTTTCCCTCCATGGAGTTCCTCTACCACACGGAGCCAAGTTTGGCTTTTGTGTCATTGAAAAAGTCTACTTCAGGGCTGGGGATTTAGCTCAGTGGTTCTGCTACCTGCCTCGCAAGCACAAGGACCCAAGTTCAATCCCCAGTAGCAACAACAACAACAAAAAAAAAGCCTAATTCAATGGGAAAATGGGATTTCCCATTTTTCCAGCCATAAAAATGATTTTCTATTTCTCTAAAGCCAAGTTTTCACTAGAGTACTTATTAAGCATTCAGTTACAACCCGATAAATAGACTATGGACCCAGCAGGAAGATGGCACAACAAAAATTTTAAAAGTGTGCTTTTCTTAAATTATCAAAAAATAAATAGAAAAATTGAGACCTGAATTGTCTTTCCATCGCCTCAAGTACTAAGGAGGCCAAGTGCCTAGTTGTCCTACAAAAACTTGGCCCACGACAGAATTTCTAGAAATTTTCCCATTGGTCATAATTATCCTCAAAGAATTACAGCCATGATACATTGTAAACACAACTCCTTCATAAATTGAGAGTTAAGTGGGGCGGGGTTTAATCCACCCACACAGAATGAATTCAATCTGTCAGCTTAGCATTTTGTTTTAGGCATAGCACAAATAAGCATTTTATGGATTCTACTGTAAATTGAAAGGTTCCAAATATTTTATTTTTATTGCAATGACTAGAAGAGTGTGGTTAAATAGAATCACACTAAGTGAGAGTATGAGCCATAAAAGTCAGCAAGTAGCATCAGATGGGGTCTCCTGCAGCTGGGAAGCGTCGGGGAGTAGCAGCCCCCAGTGAGCTCTCGAGTACCTTGCACAGCTGCGGGAGATGGGAAAAGCGACAGGTTTTTCCACAGCAATCTGGAAAATGTATCATCTGTCCTTAGAGATCACCAGCGATAACTGGATGGATCACTTAGGTTTCCACTGTGTGAAGAAATAGTATTTAATAATAAAGAAAAAGTGGATACATGAGAAATACAAAGTGATTGTCTTATCTGTAAATGACAATGTTTTATGCCAAGTTTCCATTTAATTGTGTTGAACAAGTAAAACACTGAAATATTTCTTTTGCCTCTGCTTCATTAACTACAGAACCTGTTGAAATTTACTGAACACCCACTACACATGTGAGACTACCTCGAGCACTGGGAAAACATGATAGGATTTAAAGTCAAACAATGTTTTTGGAGAACCTACTAAGAGTGAGGTAGATGAAAGCAAAATACAAAAGGGAATAAAATAAGGATGTACTTTCGGCTCTCCTAAAGTCTGTCCACATAACCAGGGAAATGAGATGGAATACATAGAGGAACCAGTAGAAATTAGCACACTAGTTAGTGATAATGCAGGTAGGAACAGAGAGAGAGGAAGGGAGAGAGAGGAAGGGAGAGGAGAGAGGGAGAGAGTGACCAGGTTGGCTAGGCTGTCCAGGAGAGACCCTGCACTTGCGGAGCTTTGGAAAGAACCCAGGTAATACCTAAGGGTGAATGTCTAACTGCAGAGAATACCTGAGCTCTGAGGGCTGAAATATGAAAGGTACATGCAAAGGATGAGGTCACAGGCCCAGCATTTAGCTCAGTGATGCCGCTGCCTGTCTGGAAAGCGCAAGGTCCAGAGTTCGATCCCTGGTATGGGGGGAGGGGGTCTCTGTTTATCATCAGTGTATCTAGTGTTACACAGGGTTATCCAAACAGAAGCTCGTCCATAATTTTCAATTTTTCAGGTCTTCCGTTTCCCCACACACAAATTTAAAAATTATTTTCAGTGACATATAGACTGACTTACACACATCCCAAGAGTTTTTGTTTCTACATTTGGTGATTCGTGAAGATGAGGAAAGTCAGGCCATCTCATGCTTTCCCCCTTTCATTTTTAGCCAAATGCAATACTTCTCTGATAATCTTGGCTTCAAAAATGTCTAGTTTTTGAAATGGCCAAATAGAAATCTTTACTCTGTGTGAGCCAACTTGTCGTGCCAGTTCTTTGTTTCACTCGCTTGTTTATGTGAGCAGGGGTGGAGCTGAGCGAGATTCCTTACTGCTGTGTACATGATGAGTGCCTAGGTGTGAGCGACATAAATGCAGTGCACTCACCTGACTGCGTTTCTAGTTGGTCTTGTGAAAACGAAAACTCTTATCTTGATGGCTAAGTGTTACAGTTTCTCAGTAAGAATAAAATACTACCCAGGAGCAGAACTCAGGGAATAAATATGCACCCAACTTTCGTGAAATTTGTGCACAATGCAAGTCAGGTGGTTAATGAGGCCATAAACTGTACAGTGTCTGAAGCCCTAGACCTCACCTTATTCAGTTGGCCGGGGAATTAAGAGAGCTGAAGATCTTTATTGCCGGAAGCCATCCTTGGAAAGCCCATTCAAAGTCAGCTCTTTGTAAATAAACATATAACCTTTGCAAAGGTAATTTAAAGCTAGGCCTTAAAGAAGATGCTAAGAGCACAGGGAGAGCGAGAAAGACGATAAAAAATCTCATGAATAAAGTCTACGGCTGCAGGCTAAGGTGTTATTAAGTCTCAAGCTGTTTTTCCTTCACTTTTCCTCGCCACTAAAATAAAAACAATTATTGCTGCGATGCACTAAAATTAGAACACATTTGTCGTTTTTAAAGGCGGCTACTATGACTAAGCTTGAGCTCAGTAGTAAGAGCAGAGGCAAAGAAAACAGTGGTGCCTCGGGGCTGCCCTCTCCCCCTGTGGCATCAGCCAGAAAGGAGAAAGAGCAGCCAGCTGGGTTTGCACAGCAACTTCCTTGGAGGAGAAGGCCTCCTAGGAAGGATGTAAGAAATCCCATTGAATGGAGTGGTTGTGGGGGGCAGTCGCGGTGTAAGGCATTTTTCACAGGGCACAGGGATTGTCTGCTACCCCGCCAGGAAGGGGAGCTTTACAGCTGCAGGTGAGGATCTGTCCCGAAATCGCCTTGAGAGCCACAGGTTGTTAAACAAGTTTTTTTTTTCCCCCTCTCCCCTCCTCTAAGGCTGTGCAGAGACAGAGTTGCCTAAATTATCAAATATTAATTATCAAAAGCCTCCACTTTACCTTGGCTAAATGGAAAAATTCAAAATGTGTGCCACTCTGGTTAGACCATCAGCGTGCACTGGCCAAAGGAGGCTTTTATTCCAAAAATGCAAGTGTTCCCCTTCCTACAGATTGTATTTTCCTCGACTTATTTAGGTATCTCAGCCAAAAGAGGTTTGGCTGATTCCCCTAATTACTGAGATAATTGCCTTAATTCTCTCTTCACTTTGCTAATGTAGCCTTGGCTTTGAATCTTACGCTTTATCCATTACATTGTTGTAATTGAAAACCAGAAAAGAAAAAAATCCAGGTTATGACCCAATGAATCCTAACTATTTTAAAAAGAATGTTGTAAGGGAACAGAAGATATGTGTATGTGCATATATAAAGGTATATATATATATATATATCACATATGTGTATATATAGTAAATATAAAACATAATCCATATTACATAACATTTATATACATTTAATCAGATACTTGCAATAAAAATAGACGTTCAAGAAAGAAATATTTTCACACATTTCAAAGCACAATCTTTGAGATGGCTCGAATAAGGAAATTAGCTTTCTGTCATGTAAATATTAGTAATATTCCACAATTTCAACATGAATACGTGCTTTGGTTTTTGCAAAAAGAAAAAAAAAAGTCTTAGGCAGGACACAGGCTGTCCGAATGGAGAGCCCTGAGCTCACACCTTCCTGTATTTTGCATCTGTCCAAAACCACAAGTCTTCCTGGGCTGTGAATGCTCATTCCCTCTCCTGCCTGCCCCTAACTGCAGTGACAAGTGAGTTCCAACCAAGGATGCCTCAGCCAGGGTCATTCTGGATTAGGTACACTCCAGTCTCCCCTCCCTTGCAAGATACAGTAGCAAACTGCTGTCCTGTGTTCTGGCCCCTGTGGCAATTCTGAGAAAAGAGCTGGCTTGCCTTTTCATGTTACTATGAAACACCTAGAGAGGCTTAGCTATAAGGCCCTGTAAAAGTTGAAGAGACTGCTAAAGGATGCCTCAGCCAGGGTCATTCTGGATTAGGTACACTCCAGTCTCCCCTCCCTTGCAAGATACAGTAGCAAACTGCTGTCCTGTGTTCTGGCCCCTGTGGCAATTCTGAGAAAAGAGCTGGCTTGCGTTTTCGTGTTACTATGAAACACCTAGAGAGGCTTAGCTATAAGGCCCTGTAAAAGTTGAAGAGACTGCTGTTCAACGGATACAGTAGGGACGAGCCAAGTGCAAAACCACAGTGGCTAAAAAGAAGTAGAAGGAGAATCCAGCGGGTTTTTGTGGTTGATGATGATGTTGCTTAGACTTTCAAGTCTTTCTGCCAACAATTTTACAGGATGTAGCTCTGTAACGTGCGCTGCAACTGGGACTCCGCACACTCTTTGTATTAGGAAAGTTTTCGTTTGCACTGAAGAACATAAAAGCATCCATCATCCTCAGAATGATCAAAGACTACGAGACGAATTTGTTAACTCACAGACAAAACATAATGGTCCTCATTCTGGACCCTAATTCTTTCAAACTATTCTTTGGTCCTTAGAAGAAATGCTGTTTTGGCGATGACGCAGATGCTTCTGTACCACCTCTTTGTGAATATCTCTATGATGTGTCTGTCCTGGTAACCTGAACCACAGCCATTTCCTCAGTAATATGGATTCTGACCACCCTGGGGACAGGAAGTGCATTGGAGTTTTCAGGATCATTCCTTCAGCACGTGATAAGTGAGTATCTTCTGTCTATAGGCACTCTTCTTCCTCCTGGACACCATCTACTGCCTGCCCTCATGAGTTTTGCATCCAAGTCAGGGAGACACATTCCTCAAATCAGCCCCCAGAAAATTGGAAAGTTCTAACCATTATGGACTCTGACAAGGAGTAAAGGGCTGAAAGTATCTATAGCAGCGTCCAATACCCAGCTAAGGAAAGATTTCTTAAGAAATAGGAACATTGCTTATTGAAACTTCATTATATAAGCGTTGTTCCAAGGTCTTAGATGTGCTGTTTTTTCTCCAGTCACAAGAGACAGATACAATCTGTTAGTAGTCCCACCTCATAAATGAGGAAGCT
Organism: Fukomys damarensis; assembly: GCF_012274545.1. Lineage (NCBI taxonomy): Eukaryota > Metazoa > Chordata > Mammalia > Rodentia > Bathyergidae > Fukomys > Fukomys damarensis. Next base: position 11,445,499 of record NW_022900919.1, on the reverse strand, counting down.
ATGGCCCAGAGAGAATCAGGGACTCCGCAGTTGAGATCTGAACTTCGAATGGACTCGGTCAACATAGGCTAGCGTATGCTATCAGCAAGCATTCCTATAATACAAAAGCATTATCAATCAGGAAATGAGCAAATTAACTGAATTGATGCTTCTCAAAAGAAGTAGAAAGGGCCAATAAGTGTATGAAAAAAATGTTCAATTTATCTTTAGCCATTAGGGAAATACAAATCTAAACTATACTGAGATTCCATCACATCCCAGTGAGAATCAATGTTGTGCAGAATAAAAATAAATAAACAAACAATAAAAGCTTGCCAGAACTGGGGGGAAGGGGTCTTCTTTACTGTTGAGGGAAATGTAAACTTGCACATCCACTACAAAGCCAGTATGGAAGTTCCTAAAAAAAAAAAAAAAAAAAAAAAAAAAAAACTAAACTAAAAATAGAGCTGATGAAATGCTGTATAATCGTTCATGTAGTCTTTGTAACAGATCAGATCATTGTTATGTTTATCTCTGCTTTACAGAGGAGGAAAAAGAGCTGCCCCAATGATGTATCTCAGTGCAAAACTGTGATGATCCTGGACACGTCTATCTCTTGAGCATTATGATACACAGTTGAAGGTAGAAAGAGTGGCAGAAATTTCACAAATAGTAAAGCAAAACTCAGGGCTGTTGAATGATTTGCGGTTTTTATCGGAGCCCCAAAAGGCATGATCCCCAATAGTACCCTCTGCTCAGAGACGTATGATGCTGTGTGCCCAGCTGTGGGTCTCCTAGTTTCTCAGAGTCGCTTCTAAATAACTCAGCTCTCTCCCACTTTCTAGGAAGTTGTCCTTTGCCTGAACATTCCTTCTCTCTGGGTCAAATGTAAAGACAGTGAGGAGGTTAATGAGATCCAGCATTCTCTCATAAGGGCTGTTGCCCGCTTGTGTTACTCCTCGATTCCAGCTCTCCATTCACGTCACTATGAAATGAATATTTACACCCTGCAGTTAATCTGTGTTTCTCTAGTAAATGCTGCCAAGACGGTGAAATTACCCATTAAGAAAGGCCTAACTTGACTTGAAAAAAAGGCCTTTTCTCTTTCTGTTGCAGACCCCCACATGAACCTGGTAAGTTCAAACTCAAAACCGAATTGTAACTTTGCAACTCAAATTCCATTTCCTATCAGCTCAAGTTTGACATCTTTATGCAAATAAAATAAAGGTTTAAAGATGGGTTTAACACTATCCGTTGAATATTTTGCACATTAAAAATATTTTTTAAAAATACAGTTCCATGAGTTAAGTGTAAACGGATCGGGAGCACATGGCCCGAATTTTCGTAATATACATTTGGGCTTAAAACTAACAGGTACAGAGTAAGGGGAAAAAAAGCTTTGTCCCAAACAAGAGCAGGAACATTTGCAAAGTAAGTAGCAACATTTGACACTTCCAAAGTCAGTGACTTTCATGCATCTCTTGAGGAACAAAACCTGGATAGCTCATAGACAAAGTTAGAGTAAAGATAGAACATCTCAATTGAAGGAAGACACAGAAGTAAATACTATTTTTTTTTTCTTCCAATGTTTGAACCCTTGTATATTTCACAATTATTTCATTCTGGTAAAAACAAAGGATAGAGGTATTTTCTAAAAAACATTTTAACTGGGCTTCTCACGGTGTATTAAAAGCATACTGCAGAGAAACAGACTTAAAGTTTGCAGGTTTAACCCCGGGGAGAGAAAATTATGGTTCCCTCCATTTATCCATGAACCTTGCAGCTGGTAAGACTGCACTCTGTTAGTAATTACACCGAACAGATGAGGGACTTTTCAATTTTTTTATTTTGACCTGCAGTTAAACAAAATTTGCTTGTTTTATTTTTTGGTTAAAAAATGATGAGGCAGCACCAACCCCGGTTTCACCCCAGAGCTGTTGATTTTTCCCCCTCCCTCCTAATTTGTTTCAGACTATGAGTGCACAGAGTTCCATTTTAGTGGGAAACATTTACTGCCAAGACCTTCAGGGGTTTTATCTGCAGTTTATTTTGTTAACTACAAGTTTAAGATTGTTGTGAGTTTTTCTTCTCCTTCTCCTCCTCCTCCGTCTCCTCTTCTTTTTCTTCCTCTTTCAAACTTTATAATAAGACTGTTTATCTTTTGCTTTTAGGGAAAAAACTAGATCAGAAGAGAGAGAAAGATGAGTGTGGAGTATCAACAAAATATCAACAAAATTCTGAAGCCACTGACACATTAAAGAGAGATGAAAAAATAATACGAAGTGAATTCACTGCCTTAAAGGTCTAGCATGTAGTCCTCACTCCACTCCCACCCTTCCCCTTGTAATTCAGATTTAACACTAATAAAAGAGAGGAACTAAAGATAATTGGCTAGAATCAAGCATTACATATCAGGCATTTCACAAGCTAACCCATCTAAGCAACTGCAACTCAGTGCATTTTAACTTAAGGGTTCAGAACAGAACACAATGGTTCATGAGGTAGAAAGAATGTGGCACAACACTCCGTTGCCCTAGCTGGGATTAATAAAGTTTTGGCAAAATTTCATAACAATTTTTAAAATAATGTGAAAGTTGCTTGTTTCTGGTTTCTACCATGAACCATGCCTGTCACAAGGATGTCGTGGTCGGTGCAAGTGGCCAAGGATTTGCCTGGCAGGAGCCACAGAACAGACTGGCTGCTAGTAATCCTTACGTTTGTACAGAGCTTTTTTAAATTTTGTGTTCCAAAGAACTTTCACATAGATCCTTCTCTTCGATCCACACAAGCCTGACTGACTTTATTTTACCGATGTGAAGCCTAGATTAAGAGAAAGGAGGGACTCAGACAAGGGTACAGATTTGTAAGGATCACTGCAGAAAATTAAACCCATTTTCCCGACCCAGACTAATAACTTCTCCATCTGTATTCAGATCTGGAATGACGACATGCAAGCCTTTGTCCACTTTCTTCCCTGCTCCTCATAGAACTTCTGCTTCCCAGACCAACAATCCCACAGGATTCTTTGGGTTTTTCTTCCCCAGGACCAAGGAATAATGTGAAACCTCTACGATTCGCCTGCCTCTGACACACATTTCCATAAAATTTATAGCTTTCGATGCCCCAATCCGTATTTCAAACAGTTTAGGAAGCCATCTAATCTAAAGGTGAATGTGAACATTTCAGGCTGATGGAATCAATGGATACAATCCCTTAAGCCCAAAGTAAGTGACCCAATCTATAAAATATACCCAAATAGTTAGCTTCCTCCACAATATGCATTTTTTCAAGTCAAATAAGTTTTGTGCCCTTGAGTGAATAGTATTGTATCTGAAGGACACACAGTGTGCTGAAAAGAACAAAGGCTTTATAGAAAGAAAACATCCAGGCTATTGTTTTATTTCTACCACTTAATTGTTATGTGCCTTTGGATGTGTTTTTTACCCTCCATGAATATTAGCATCTTTTCTATAAAGTGTTTCATTGAATTTTAGAGGATTATTGTGAAGATGAAGTTAGACAGCACATCTAACGTGGCTACAAAATGTTAATACCTTTGTTCTATTTTGTTTCAGGCATTTTAACTCACTGATGGTTAGGAGGCCATTCTTTAGCTTTGGTTTACCAGAAGTAGTTATGGTCTGCAGTTCTGCCTGTGTAAATGTCCTGTGACCAAATTAATTATTGTGCAATTTGTATGGGGTAAAATAGTACAAAGTTGGATGATGCTGAGATACAGGTTATTTCCACAAGGAATCTGTCCACCCAATGGTGGGTGGTGGTGAGGATGGGATAAAGTGGACCTGAGGTGAATAAACAGAGTAAGAACTACTGATTCCTTAAAACATATTGTTTCATTTAATCCTCTTTACAACCTGGGATGGAGAATTAAGCAATTATATGATTACACAGCAAATAGATCAACTTAGATAGCCAAACTCAGTAATTAAGACTGAAAACATCATGACTGAGTTTGTAAATGAATCCTTCAGATATTTATCTTAACTCTGTTTCTTTGTTTACTGCAAATTATCTACTAGGATAATTTATTTGGTTAACTTGATTGACGCTAAACCCCAATCAGATAAGTCAGGCGTAGATTATTCACATTGTCTTTCAGATTATCCCAACATTCAAATAAATTTCCCATTTTTCTTTCTTTCCCTTTCTACATGAGGTTTCATCTACTACAGGACAACCCACAATAGACATGAGACTATCACACAGTATCTGGTACAAGCTGAGTGTCTTTTACTCAGCGTTCTTTGGACCAGGAATGTTTTGAGTGTTGTACTTGCTTTTTATGTATTGGAATATTTTCATATACATAGATAGAGATATATTGAAGAAAAGACCTAAGACTGAATATGAAATTCATGCATGTTTCACATACTTCATATACACATGTGCTGAAGGCAGTTTCATGCAATATTTTTAGTACATCTGCATTTGTCAGTGACACGGCATTCGAGGTCACATGTAGAACTGTCCACTTGTGTTGTCATTTTGGCACTCAGGAAGTTTTCAGGTTTTGAAACATTTTGAATCTTGGATTTTGGATTACACATGCTCAAAATAAATCTTAGCCAAAATATATTAAGCCAACACATTAGCTGTTGGTTTAGATATAGTATTCTGCCAGAAGCCATAAACTTGATGGCTTTGGTGAAACTGAAATGCAGACAAACTCAAGCATTAAGCTAGAGATGGGCGAATGGAAGGAGGAAGAAACGTCTTCCTAAATTATGAGAAAAATCTTCTTTTATATGACTTTTCAGAGCTGAAGTTTTTCTTTCAAAGTGAAATATCATGAATACAATCCTAAAAGAGAAAAAAAATCAAAAGATTATAAAATTATAAAAAGAAGCTAAAATTATAAAAAGGAAACATAAACCCCATACACTCATCATTATTTTACTTTCCCCAGATAAATCATTTCATTCTCTGTTTAAACAATCTTTTATGTTTGATAAACACCAATGGCAAAGTAATGCATAGATTGCTATTAATACCTCTCTGAACTCTGAAGACCACTGGGAAAAAGATGAAGGTACATTAGTAAACACGAGGAGGAGTGTGTGTACACATGAGTGTGTATTATTCTTTAAGAAGTGAGAAGAAATGTAATCAGAGCTGATTAGATGCAACCACAAACATAATATATGCAAAAAAACCCTGTAATTTCAGAAAGAAACCATCCCTCAAATTTTGAATTACAGATATTTAGGATATTTGTCAACCCTTTGCAGTTTCAGAGCTCTGGTTTTGAGCATATGTATTTCAAACCTTCTTTTTGGATTCACATGAAGGCATCAGTACCCATTTGGTTTAAGTAGCCACTTAACTTCAGAAAGAAGGCGATTCCTTCTAGAAACCTGCCAAATAGAGAACAGTGTACCAAAACGTGCCAGTTGTAGCCACAATATAATAGGAATTGGGCCTAGAATCCAGAGGGGCCATGTTTTCTCCTCCTCTCATAATTGTATTTTTCTTAAATGACCAAGGGTAGAGGTGAGGAGACTCTACATGAGTCCATTTAACTTGTAAACTGCATCAGTTCAGCCAAAGTTTTTACAGAAACAGATAGTATTATATTTGATCGTAAAATGATTTCTCTTTTGCATTACTATTAAAAAAAGTCTAGCCTTAAATGAAAGAATATTTTTATGGACCTGTGACCTGTTTTAATCTGAGCTTAGTTCAGCTTGCTGATCTAATTTGTGGTACCTGCCCTCTCCTATGTGCAGGTGGACAAAATGAAAAAGGTCTATTACATAAGCTATGAGTGTTTAAGAAGAGGAAAAATAATTTACTCACATTTATAAGCAAGGTTCTGATTGTTACGGTAATGGACTCACTACTTTAAATGTTGGCACATTCTCCTATTTCAAAATCAATTAGAGAACACACTCAGTTGTGTACACTCTGCCTGTGTGTACACAGAATTGGCATTTGAAGAAATCACTTAACTATTTCAAGCAGAAGAATACGTTATTGAAAACATACAATTGATTTAGGGAAAGAAGAGAATTCTGTTTGAGTTATTAAGAGAATCGTGAGCTTTTAATTACATTTTGCAGGACTAGAGCCATATTCTAAATAATTCATGTATACTCATGAGCAAGTTTTTCTCCTCTACTTACTTATATGTACTTTAGAGATGATTACAGAGTCCGAGGCTGCAACACGATACCATGAAAATGTGAGACTCAATGAATCTCATAATATCTCTAATTTTTAATTTTTCTCTTTCTTCAGTTGAAGCCTGCATCCCATTCTGTACCAACAAACTGACAGAGTATCAATAATTCAGATTTAGGGATTTTGCTGTGTGTGTGTGTGTGTGTGTGTGTGTGTGTGCGTGTGTGTGTGTGTGCTGTGTAGGTTTTTTCCGCTTTTGAGAGATGGAGTGTCTTGTTTCTGTTTCCGTTTCAATGCTCTCTTCCTTAGAAGGAGCTGGAAGCTGTTACCATCTGAAAGTTTCCACTCAGAATAGGAAAGTGAAGCTGAATCTAGATGTCCATTTAGCATGAATCCCTTTACAGCTTGTGTTAATTGGCAATTGTAGGTGGTCTTGGTAGACAGACTAATAATTGAACAGGCAGGAAGTCACAATTCCCAAAGTGAACCCGCCAGTCCCCACACAGTGTAGCAGTAACAAGATGTCTTAGGTGTTCAGCTAATTTCCTCCATTTATCAGCTGAGGAGGTGGAGAGGGAATTTGAGCTTTGCTGTTGGAGAGCTATCTGTCACCAGTACTGAATTCAGTCACAAGAAACTGAAAGAAACTATGTCAGGGCCCTTCTTGAAGCATCTTTCTGACTCACAGCCAATTCACAATGTTCCATGAAGGGTTTGCAATAAAAAGTAATATGTTGAGGAAATTAAATCATGAATGGGAGCTGTTAATTACACACACATTGGTTTAAAGCTGAAGCAAATACTTCTATCTGCCCTTTGTTGCACATTTTGCATGCCTGCCTGTTCCTCTACTGCTGTTGCTCGGTCTGTTTCTCTCTAATCTACCGCCCCTAACACTTCCACTACCCAATTCCAGGAGCTAACACAAGTGTAAAATGTAAATTGCGGCCTCGATTGCTGCCACTGGAGTGTAGAGAGAGATGCCGGGTTCTGTAATAGCCTGAATATGTCGGGGATCAACTTCCACGCCCCTGCATCTTGACACCTCTGCTTGGATCCACCACCTTGCTCTTGGTTTCTTCTCCAGTTCTGTGATTTAGCCAATCACAGGCATTTACATGTGTTTCTCTTGGCACAGCAGACAATTCCTCTATGCTGGAGACCCGCAAGCCAACTTACTCTGCATTGAAATTTCATTCTTTCTCATTTCCCCATTATGAATCCCAAAGGATAATTCTGCCAACATTTTCTTCCAGCAATGATCATCTCAGTTACTGTCTGTGTCATCCCCGAGATGTTAAGAGCCAATTGACAAGGAAAATATGCTATACTAACTCCCATCTCTGCTAAGAATGCTAGTTTTGTTCTTTTGTTGTTCCCTTTGCTGTTTTATTTTTTCACCAAAGAAGTGGTTTTGTTATTCCAAACTTGCGGATGACCGAGAAGTCAAAGAGGCCAGAAGAGCACAATGGGCAGGCTCAGTGCGCTCAGAGAAGGGGATGATGAGGAAGGAGGTCATGGTGGTAAGTGATGCTACAGGACCAATGTGCTGGCAGGGTTATCTTCCATTCTGATGCCTCTAAAGTAGAAGAACCTACACTTCATCCAGCAAGCACCAGGAAGTCAATGGAAGTGTTTGTCTAGAGATAGTGTTCACATCGCTTGTTCATTGAAGTGTTTGTTCATTCTGTTGTTTGATTGACATAGAGTTTCATTATATAACCCGGGCTATCATTGGACTCTAGGTCCTCCTTCAGCCTCCCCAGTGCTGGGATAGTAGGGTGCACCACAGTCCACTTCATTTATTTGGCATAAAACAGGATCTGGAGAATCAATGGGGAAGAGAGGAATAAGATATATTTTGTAACATTCAGGGCAGTGGGAGCTTGCGAATGATGGGGAAAGCATTATTTTAGTACCATTCAGGGACAATACTAGTGCTACCTACAGGGAGGGAGGGAGGGAGAGAAGGCGTGAGTGGGAGGGAGGGGTGAGAGGAGAAGAGGGGTCCAAGCAGATGATGACTTCTTAACCACAGGAAAGCAGGACAAAGATGCTGCTAAATGGTATCAAATGTTAAGCGGTATTAACTCTAGTTACCACTGATCTGAAATATCTTAGTGCCTTCCAAGACAAGATACCTGTGGATGGTTGATAACACAAGCCTGAATAAGCACAGTGGAGTCAGGGGTACAGACATGAGGGGAAACCAAAGGCATACAATGTACTAGAATCACCTGGAAAGAGAATTTAAAGTGAACAGAGCTGGGAACAGAACCCTCAAAACTATCGGCACTTAAGATTAGACAGTAGGATGAGGCAATGATTGAATCTGATAAAACTAAATAATAACAAAAATAAAAAATTCAAGACCTCATGTGAAGGTACAAGATCCAATGATAAAAGTAACTGTACTGTACCCCTAAAATGTACCAATAAAGTCAATGAGGAAAAAAGAAATTCAAGACATGACACGTGCTCTGACAGAGAATGGACTTGGGAGCTAAGGAGCTGGCGTGAAGATGAGTTTTAAGTAAAGTTTGGGTATATTTTATGCCTATGGAATCCAGACTTTTAGTGGGAGAAGAAGTAACAAACACCCTGAGGCAAGAATACCCTGAGAAGTACCCCACGCAGTACAGTTAAACACCCACTGAAATTTCCCACAAGAGCGTTTGCTAATCCTGGGTATCCATTGCTAATCCTGGGCTGCACATGTTCTCCCTGCTGTAGATCCCACTGCTAACTGGCAGTGTCTGGGAATTGGGTGGGGGGGAGGAAAGTGAAGGAAAAAGATCAAGGTATGATGAGAATATGTATCAATGACCCACAATGAATATATTCATTATGTATCACAAATGTATAATACAAAAATGTTTGGCTGTTGCTACTTCTGATAAATTTTCTGCTTTGAAAGCTTTTAGACCCAGAGCCTGTTTAAGGAGCTAGGATCTAAGAATTCTCATTTTAATGGGGAACATTAGTGCTTTTGAAATAAGCAAAAAAAGTATGGCCATGTTTTTTCAGATTCTTCATATTATTCAGACCATGAAAATACACTCAAAAATGAATTGAAGCAAAAGTGTTCTGTTTAAATAATAAATAGAATTATATCAGTTTTATGTTTCATTTAATAAATATCAACCTGACCTAAGTTGGTTTCTTTCACTTAGTAATGTAAATTTCTACTTTTATTTATTTTTTATTAGCTTAGGAATTCCAGTGACTATTTACTGTAGCTGATGAAAATCAAGTCAGAAAATTCTTACTCAGAATTCTTACTGAAAATACAATGCCTTATCTATAGTGGCCACTTCTGTTCTCAAACTAATGCTTTATTTATTTAGCTGTTCGTTTTAAGAACATGAAAAGCATGTTCTAAAAACCCCCAAATTAGCCTTGGGAACAGATGAATAAATATGAAAACAATTTATCCCTTTAACAGCCTAATAAAATATGTTTTCATTATGCTAACTGACCCTGATAAATTCAATAGCCATCAGTTAAGTATATCCATCATTCCTGAGAAGTAGATCCAAATGTTTGCTCATTTTCTGGTGCTCAATTTGCCTTGGTTACATGATGATCATTAACTGTGACATCTATAATGTAATACTTTTTAGATTTTAGCTTTCTATAAAAAAATGGTATGATATCTTTTTACTTTAAAAAGGGAAAGCTTTAAAATCCTATTTCAAGCCACTTTGAGAAAGCCAAGCTGTGACTGGAGCTCATTTGGTGTTCTCTTGCTCAGTTCTTTCAGATTTTTTTCAATAGCCACCTTAATCACTGTTTTCTGTTACACAGTTAATGGTATTAGTTTTGTTTTCTAGGTGGGAGGAAACAGGTATCTACCCGCCTTTCATGTGGGAGGGATGCAGTGTGAGTCTAGCTTTTCACTCTTAGCAAGAGTGGCCAGTTTCCTTAGGATGCCAAAGGAAGGCATCCCACTTGGGATATCAGTTTCTGCTGGACCAGCTAATCTGTGCGGTAAGGAAGGAGAAATATGTCTAGGTGCCTGGTAACAAAGTGACTCAGGTCACTTCTGAACATGAATACATCCGCTGGGATCCTTACAAGTAGCTAACCTCAGTTAGAGGGAGCCCTCTGGTAGCCAGAGTAGAGCTGCCACACCAATCAGCCCAGCTGGCAGGCCTGGGGACATGATAGACCACATCATAGGCAACTTTCTCCACTTAGCAAATATTCATGAATACCTGAGCATACACGATACGAAGACAACCCAAGAGAACCCTATTATCCATTGCTGGTTCTTTATTTGAGAGCCTGTCACATGGTTTTATCTTGCTCCCCTCCCCCATGGGGCACTGTTGCTCGGCTCTCTAAAACTAAGAACACGTGCTCTTGTTTGCACATCTGGCCTGAGCAAGCCTGGCTCCAATTTACAAACCTACATGTTGGTCCAATTCCATTATTGGACAAGGAAATTCTGTTAACTGGTGGGCTCATTTGCATGTCATTACCCAGAATGCCTACCCCAGTTCCCAGATGTTCCCCAGACATGGGCTGGAGTGAGGGTGGGGTTAAGGTGACGCTTTGGAAACAAATAGAGAGATTTGTGTATACATTCCTCAAAATTCTTTGCCCTCTGTTTTCTTTCAAGAAACAAAATGTAATCCAAACTTATGAATTTTTACCAAACTTTGTGAGACATTTTTCACCTTATTTTCGGGAAATTTAAACAAGTGGAAATGGGAAAGACTCAACACTAGGTAATGCTGTACTAACACATGTGGATAAAGGGAGAGCCACAGACTCCCATTCTGTTTTCAACATTTGACACAGAACTTCCCTTTCCTTGAGGATCAAAGCAATTTTTAATGATGCTAAACTGATATAAAAGTGTGCAGTGTCTCTGTGGGACTAAATTTTAATAAAAGCCACAGTCTGGAAGGCTTTCAGCTGGAAAATTGATAGTCACACCGTTGTGTCTTCAAACCTGGACTTATTTAGCCCTAATGTAAACTTCTCTGAGAAGGTTCTTGCTATTATTTTCCGCAAAACATTTAAAGAGTTCTGAGGGAACAGCTGCAAAACTAGACTCTGCAAAAACATGACAATTTAGCATACTCACACTTGAAATATCAGGATGGATTTCATTTACTAACATTTTATGAAAGAAAGCAATGCTTCATTCATAACAGAGAGACCTACAAAATAAGATAAAATAAAATGCTATAATTGCTTTTGGGACTGAAGTTAAAACGCAGGTGTTTTGAGGGGAACATAAACATTTTTTCCTAAATGAGGCGTTGAGGGCTGGGAGAGGGGCAGTAAAATTAGTGGAATTACTGCCTGATTTTAACCAGATGATTGCTCCAGTCGGACACCAGCGAGTTTTCATTAGGGACTCTAATTTACAAGCCATTCAACACATTCCAGTGGAACACAACAACTCCCCCAGGTCCTAAAGAATGCCAGTTTTCCCACTTTATGGCAGAGAGTCTGAGCTGCGTGACTTCTAGAGGCCAGCATGACTACAGAAAGAAGCTCAAGACCTGTGAGCTAGAGCTGGTCACACCATCTTCCTGAAGGAAGTCGTCTAGGGAAACAACTTCTAGCACACATTTACCCTTGGTTTACACACATATGGTCACTTGGTGTTGTGTGAACACAAATAGTATGTCAGGAGATGTTTGTGTGATGTTCAAGGAGTGTTATTTATTTGCACATAGCAATGACAGACTTGCTTCTAATTGGCATCTATAAAATAATGGCTAGCTTTGTTTCCGTCAACACCTATGATTGTTGGTTATGCAAGCACAGTTGATAAATAATTTCCTAATGTTACACAGCATTTATACTCCTGCTGGGAGTTAGGATGTAGGTGGTCTATGCCTCATGGGTGGCTCTGAGATAGTGAATGTATTTCTAGTGCAGTGTTCCAGCACACAGAATAGAAACACAATGTCACGAGGGCATGAGCTTCAGTTCTTATAGACTCAGACCTGGTCAATCTTTAACAAAGTTAACCTGCTACGTCTTCGACAAATTCAACGTAGTGAGAAACTGCATGAAAGCATCCCAAGACAAACCTATCTAGTAGAGAGGAAAATTTGGATCTTGGTTGAATGACAAGAGAGTTACTATGTAACCTGGAAAACAGAGCAGCTGAAATCTACAAAACCCTTGGATGCAAACGTGATATATATAT
>NW_022900919.1:11418250-11432834 GCF_012274545.1 Fukomys damarensis | reverse complement strand
AAGCATTCCCAGGCTCCAAATTAATACAACATATACTGAAAAATTGATCCAAAACAAGTACCTAAATGATCTGAAGTCACAAAACTCTACAACTATAGGAAATGGCCCAATTTTTGCGGTTGAAATCTAGTTGCTGAACACTTGTTAAAAGCAGCCATAATACTAAGAAAAGTTGTACAGCTCGCTGAGCCACATTTCACATATCCTACCTAAAAGGCACCAGCTCTTTGGTGTCCTGCAGAAACAACCCAAAAGTTCTGTGACCATCTGGACTTTCACCGTTCCATCTTTTTCTCATAGCTGGTGGAGGACGATGAAGATTCTGAACTGGAATATATTGGTTCTTATGTTTGTTTATGTCTTTGCTGCATGGGATTCTACACTGTAGTTGAAATTTAATTAAAGGCTACTTTTCACACCCACCAAATAATTCCTTGGTAATTGGCCAAAAATCATAATAAAAACCAATTGAGAGCCTAGGGTGACAAAACCCCAGAGCCTCATTTATTTTGTATCCTGTATCTAGATAAGCAATATCTAGAAGAAATTAAAATATAACGAACATCTACATAGGCCACAAAAGGTCCAAAGTTACTTTCTGTGATTCAAACCTGGGAAATATTTTTATATGTTGTATTGGAATGAGAGAGGTTAAAAGTTTTCCATTGCTTGGTTTCTCCACTTCTATACTACAACCCAATAGTTTTTTCCTAATCAATTAGTATGAAATGAAGTAGGCATTTATGATGGTTTTCTCAAATTAATATTTTCCATCTGCAGCAGGGAAATAAAAACCCTCAAATTCACTTTATAGCTGTATTTCAGTAAAAATCATAAACAATTTTATGAGCAAATATGGAAATCACAATACCCTGATTTTTGATCATGAATTGGAAGTTATGCTTAGATGAATTTATGAAAGATAATTATGCATAAAGTTAATTATTCACATTTCTAAAAATGTTTTATAAATACTTCCCAAGATTTTATCATTATTGGACTGGGCCTTATTATAATAGTTACTTTAAATGAAATTTAAAACCAAGATAATCAATACAAAGAATTCCCAAGAGCTTCATAACAATTATTTTTTTATTTGTTGCTTCAATAATTGCATCTTTAAACTAGGTAATGAGGCTGTTATGAAATCCATCTTTTTCTCCCCTTTTCATACAGAAGATTAAGTCCAGGGCCTTTGTAGTGAGCTGCATTTCCAGCTCCTTTAAAATTTTACTTTGCGATAGAATCTTGCTAAGCTGCTAAATTGCCTGGGATAGATTTGAACTTGCAGTCCTTTCACATCAGTCTCCCAGAATGCTGGGAATACAGGCATGTCATCACATTTGACAGGAAATATGTATTTTTACATATTAATATACCAAGATGTAGGTAGTGGCTTCTGCCAATATGTACTTCAGGATTACTGAACTGTTGTTATTATAGACTACATTCTGCTTTGTAACTGATTTTGACCTTCTAATTCAACTGTTTATTAAAAGCATTCTATCTGGAAATCCTTTTAAACAAAGATTACTAATAGCTATATAGCTATTTCATTTTATGAATAAATTCCATCATACGGTATTGAATTTTTTGGTTTTGGATTTTCACTATTAGAAATAATACCATAGAATAAGAAAACATATGAACATATTACATTTATTCTTGGCTTATATTTCTGATGATTTTTCCAGGGTAAATATACAAATTTGGATTTTTAGGTAAAAGCATTTGCTTAACGCTTTTGGGATGTGTTAATAAACTTTCCTCTAGAAGTGCTCTAATTTTTGCAATCATTGCCCACACCTAAGAGAGCATTGAAGGATTCATGATGCATTTTAAAAATCTTAATGTTTAATAAAAAACTACAAATTCTGCAGAAGTATGTTCATAACAGGTGGGCAGGTAATTCAACGGTTACTTCTTATGTACTCGCTCTTTAAAAGATTTTATGCTGTGTGTTTACTTCATATAAATCATCCAATGTGATGCTTATAAGAATCTCATGACACATGTTCTGTCCTGAGCCCAGTATTATGAGAGAGAAGAGGATAAATAACCAGCTTAATATCACACATCTAGCATGCCTCACCCTGACCATGAAACCTGGTCAGCTTTCCTGCAAAATCCAATCCTTAACAAGCACTAAATTGTCTACTCCTATCTTGCACCAATAACTACCAATCAACCAAGCACCAAATATTTTGTTGTATCTCACTTTAGGGCTTGTCTACTAACTAGCTCATTACCCAGAACGGAGCTCCTCTTCCTAAAAGGAATGTCAAAAACCTAATCCATTCAATCTCCACACTCATGTTTTCACACCTTGAACATTTTTGCTTTAGCCGAGGCATAGGCTGGATCTGTGTTCTGTTCACACTTACAAAAGCCCAATCAGCAAGTAGAACCACAAGATAAACAAACACAGTGAAGAGGCTTTTGCCAACAACACTCTGGGACCTGCTGAAAGAATACGACACCACCGCTAAAGGCAGGGGAACATTTAGTCCTGACTTAGAAAGGAAATTTTTCTTTCTTCTTGTGTCTTGGAAGTTTTTAACTGTTCATCATGGTTGATATTTAAACTTTACCCAAATGTATGTGTGGCCAGATGAACTATGAGATTATTGGGATTTAATTTTCAGATAAACCACAAACCTGGCAGAGCTCATGCTACTCCAGATGCATTACTTCCTAATCTTCAGGAAGAAGCTCATTCGGTGGGAAGGAACGTGGAATATTTTTCCCTGAAAGCACAGAAACAGCTTTGTACAGTGCTACTCCATGTGGAAAGGAAAATGATCAACTACTTCCGGTGGTGGGGTGAGAATCCTAATCCCTCTCAAATTCTCTCTCTTTTTTTTTTTTTTTTGAGATAGAGTCTCACTATATCATCCAGGCTAGCCTTGAACTCACTGTGTAGCCCAGGCTGGTCTTGAACTCACGGCAAGCCTCTTGCTGCAGCATCCTGACTACTGGGATTATAAGCATATGCCACCGCACATTTAGCTCCTCTCAAGTTCTTAAAACACTACAAAGTAAAGACAGGTAGAAACTCTAAATATGATTCATTCTTGAGTTATTAAGAATGGTATGTGTTATATCAGAGGAAAATTATAAACAATTTCATATTCCACCAGAAAGGAAACGTTTTTAGCTGAATAATCAGAATATGGTTCCTGACCAGTGCTTGGAGAATGTATTTACCATAATGGAATCTAATTAATTTAATTACCAGAGTGACTGGGTAGTTAAGAAAATAAACTAAGTAATCTATTTCAAAAGTGATTTTTTTATTTAGAAGAAAGAGATTGTAATATATGTGCCAATAATTTTCAAATAGCAAAGATTCAATGGTCTGCTGTATAAATAATTTTAGCCACTATTTCATTCAAGCCTTCTTTCATAAAGCAAAAAGAGAATTCATTCATGCAACAAAAATTCATTGAAAGCAGCATTTTCTAATCATGGTTTCTTCACTCAAAGTGTTTACAATCATGTGGACTATAACTTTATTAAAGATGATTTAGGGGAAAATTAACTTTTGATAAATGTTCAAAATTATTCACACACAGAATGAATGGCCAAAAAATCCCATCAAAGAGACTGTGGCCTTGTTGATAGATCTTCACAATGATCTGCCACTGAATCTCTTAAGTTTTAAATTTATAATTTTCATTTTTTAAAATGATAGCGAAACAGAAGGTGGAACTGGCTAATTCCAAACTTCCTTCCAATTCTTATGAAGCACAATGCTTACTATTTACTGAGCAATTACACTGTGCATGGTGCTAACCTGGGTTAAATCAGTTGTTGCCTGACTTTAAGAGCAGTGAAAGGTTGGTCCATGAAGGGCTACATGTTTCCTGGCATTTTTTAAAGAACCTGAAGCTGGTGGTTCCCTGGTCATCCTGACAGCAGAAAATGCCTCCTACGGTTCACAGAAGAGTCAGGTTGCACTCTGCAAAACCTCAATTTCAGTAATTTGCACAATCTGATAAAGAAAGTTTTGTCATTATTTTTCTAACTTATACATGTACTCATTTCTCAGTCTCAGTGGCTACAGTAATTTTATTTTGATGATAACTGACTTCTGACATGGCTTCAAAAGTGCCACATAACTCCCTTTGGAATGCATGAGGACTGTGTATTCTGATCATTGTTGAGTTCTGCTAGAGTGAATCTGATTGTGGCTGAATGTCCAGTTCATTCTTCTTTTTTTCTTTTTACTTTTTTGGTACCGGGGAGTGAACTCGGGTCCTTGCGCTTGCGAGGCAGGCCACCATACCGCTGAGCTAAATCCCCAGCCCCCAGTTCATTTTTCTCCAAATGTTTCCTGGACATTTACTATCCTTTTACTTTAGCCTACATGTCAGGCAATCAATTATAATTACTACTCTTTTCAGGGTATAAAATGGATGAATATTAGTTAAGCTAGTGACTCCTACTAAATTAGCTTAACCAAATTCAAGTCTTCCATTAGATTTAGTGCCCGTCAACTGCTTGTGTTAGTCAGCTGTCCATGACTATAGCAAATATCAAGACAATCAACATAGAAAGAGGAAAGGTTTAGTTTATCTTCACAGCTCTGGAGGTTCCATTCTATGATTGGTTGGCTCCACTGATTGTGGGCCTCTGGTGATTTTGGGCCAGTACATAATGACAGGAGAAAAACTATTTGTCTCATGGCTTGGAAGCCAGGGAGAAAGAAGACTTGTCCAGTGTTTCACAAACCCCTTCAAGGTCAAACACCTTCCTACCAGGCCTCCCCTCTTAAAGATTCCACCTCCTCCCCATAGCACCACCCTGGGGACCCAATCATTACCTCACAGACTTTGAGGAACACTTGAGATCCAAACTATAGAATTCTTTTTCTTATTGCCACTTTTGATTCACACCTGTTGCTCTCTTGTGCTCATTTTCTTATGCAGGCACTCTCTCTCTCTCTCTCTCTCTCTCTCTCTCTCTCTCTCTCTCCCTTGCTTTCAATTTCTGTTTTTTTTCCATTACAAAGAATTTCTTTTTCACTTCATTAGAATGTATGTGCAATAATGCAATGTGACGATCATGTTCTGCTGCTCAGTTCCTCAAACCACTGAACCCTAAGATGAAAATGCTACACCTCGAGTTTAAGGCTCTCTATAACCTCAGACAACTTAAGTCTCTGTGTTGGAAATTGCCCTCTTCCTGTTCAGACATGTAAGTCTCCTGGTTTTCTCTTGAGTAAGTGTAGAGAATCTGACCTCACAGCTGCATTCATAATAGTCCCCTCTTCCAGGGTGATATCTTCCTTTTCTGTATCATTCTCTACTTGCCAAACTCCCAAACAGAAATGCCATGGTTGATATAGATACTATAATTGATTATAATTTTATACCTTCTTATCACAACCAACAGTCTATCTTTTCCAAGGACATACATCGAGACCCTGCCAAAGCCAAGATTTAAATAAATGCAAAGACCATGCTTTTTCTATTTTTCATTAAGAGAAAACACGAAAGAAGAATCGCCAGATATCAACAACTACTTTTTGATCGATAGAAAGAAAGAAATGCATACCATCAGCAGCCAATAAGAAAGACTTTTTGTCAGTCTTTGGGTTGGGTTGTATAACACCAGGCCGACAAGCAGATGTGTCTAGTAAGAGTTTAGAAATTTGAGACAAGAGCACAGGATTAACATGTGCAGATATGTAGATGTGAAACGCTGTAATAAGGAGAATCATGATATTTTAATTTTGGGAGTGGTAGTAGGAAGTCATCATTCAACTCCTTCATTTCTTATATAATATATCCATACAGAGGTCAAAAGTATGGAAATGGCAGTGGAAGAGAAAAGAAACAGCAAAAGACTCTGCTTTTTAAGAACATGTCTAATTTGGGAGAAGCAGGAAGAAGAGTAAATGTAAGGGAGAAAAAGAAATAGATGACCGTGATAGCTTGGGGGCATGGTAACTGTAACAATTTCTGATTTTAATATAGATTCGGTCACTTCTACCTCCCACCCTTAAAGATCTTGTATTGTGGGGTCAAGATAAGCACCACTGGAAGGTGCTACAGGTTTCAGAGGCCTCCTAAAAGATGTATGCAGGCAATGACTATAAATATAATAGATTTATTGGGATATTACCATAAATGTTGATAAAACCTTATAAGCTATAAATAGACTACAGGTATTAGAGTTTGAATTCACTATAAGAATATGTAAAATAACCTATTACAAATCGGACCTTTCTGCAGTATTTAATTTCCTCTAAAAAGACATTCTAAAAGTGCTTTCAGCGACGTCCCTTTTACTATTTTTCTCCAGGAACAAAAGTGGTTTAGAATTTTACACTTTATCCTATCACTAACAGTTTCCCCAATAGTTGTTTCCAAACATTTTTGGTGCTGGCAAATGTTAAAATATATCTGTAACCCTTGAAAAGCTCAACAAAAGATCAGTGGCTCCAATAGCTTTCTACAAATGCTATGTTGTCAATTGGATGCATGTCCAAATACCTTTATCTGACACACCTTTCTGCATGGTTGAGAGCAAAATTAAAAAGCATGTTACAATGATAACACCTAGCTGCCTACCTAGTATTCATTGTTTTTTGTTTGGTTTGGTTTTTGGGGTTTTTTTTTCCTTCTTCCTTAGTAACAGAAGCTGAATTTGTTTCTGGTTTTAAAAAACCAAAGCCACTCCTCAGAGTGCTTTACAAATAGATGTAGCCATGGGATCAGGCCCTTGCCAATAAAATATCAGAGTAAATTCTAAGGCTTGGTTGTGGGATGTAATTCAGTGGGCATGTACCTTTTTTATCCATTTTTTCCATTCCTTTTTCCCTGCCTGTAATGCAGACATGATAGCTGCCACTGCTGTAAGCCATTTTCCAACCACAAGAAAATCTTGTGCTAAAGGTTTGGAATACGCTAGCAGTTAGGTTTGTTTTGATTTTAGAAAGCATGGTTTTCTAAGGGAGGAAAAAAGGTATATAATCATTTAAAACATCTGATTTTTGAGCTCTGCTAATTAAGCCAAGTACAAATACTGGTACAACCAAGTTATGTGTGCACCCATATGTCTGTGTGTGACACCACAAGTGGATATGTATCTGTCTGTATGTATTTATCTAGGTAGGTAGAGAGCCTTCAAGTTCTCTTCTACGCCCATTCCAATGTTATACATATATGTCTTAGTTGTTTTTCTCATTTGCTGAGACAAAATATCCAACATGTACAAGTTAAGGAAAAAAAGTTTATTTTAAGCCATGGTTTATAAAGTTTTCCAGTCCATAGTTGGCTGATTCCAAGGCAGGAAGGCAGCAAAGAGAGGTATCACAGAAGAGAAACAGTCCATGGCAGTACAGGCAAGAAGCAGGAAGCAGGGAACAGTGAGCTTTCCTTTCTTTCTTCATTCTGTTCAGGCTACAAGCCCATTGGTTGCTGCCACCCTCACCCAGGGTGCCCTTCCCATTATCCAGAACAATGCTAAACCCAGAACAATGCTAAACCAACCATTGTACTAATCCAGTGTCACATACCCATAATCCAGTCACCTCCCAAAAATCCCACCTGGAAGCACATGAGGTTTTGGAGAAATATCTAGATATAAGTCATAACAATCATGTGTGTGTGTGTGTGTGTGTGTGTGTGTGTGTGTGTGTGCATGCACGTTTGTGTGTAATATTGTGATGTCTTCTCCAATAGACTATATATTACCACTCAATGTTTATTTATCTAAGTAATTAATTGATTTAGTTGATTAATAGGAAAGCCATAACCCTAAGATACCTTACCGCTTTTATTTTCCTGATACCTTTAACAAAATATAATCCACTGGTTTCTAGCCTTGGTGAAATCTTCTCAAAACCAATGTGATTTTTTAGGATGCAAGACTTATAGCGCACATTAAAGTCTTCAAGAAAAATCTGCTCAAGAGAAACTTGTTCAACTGTCTTTTTCTAACAAACATTTATGAAACACTTTTTTCAAATAATGAAGATACAAACATTTCTTAGAGGAAATTGGTGACAAAATGTTTGTGGGAGGAGCTCAGATCTGAGAGGAAACACAGAGCGAATGATCACTTGGTAATTGTGTTGTACAGGTTTCTATACAGAAATCAAATAAGGGCGACCTCAGGGAGGAAAGGCCTGGCTGGAGATCAGTGTAAAAATGACTGTCCAGGAGCTCCAGGAGAGGAAGGACTGAGAAGAAACGAGGGCTGCTGCCAAGTCTTTGATGCCTTGATAGCCATAGTCTTAAGTTTAAACTCATTTGGGCCCTGAAGAGCCATCAGCTGGTCTCTGCAAAACCCATTTCTAATGTCTGCTTTGAAAAAAGAAAAAGAAATATTAATACACATTTTGCATGGTCTCTTTACAAGTTTCCTGTATGCAGGAGGAACTGGGAAGTGGCTAAGCATTTTCTCTGTTTTTCAGATGCCCCAGTATGTACTTGGAGAGCTAGTTAACCTTCGCAAAAAAAAAAAAAAAAAAAAAAAAAAAAAAAAAAATTATTGTCAGCAATAAATATTTACTTTTCAAAAATATCCTGAGGAGACTGGAAACAATACAGGCAAATCTCTCTGGTGCTGTTTTTTCATTTAGAGATGACAAAAAGTCTAGAGAAAAAGTGACAGTTTTAAGGGCTTTAAAAATATCTAATGCTTTAGGTTTGAAATTGGCAGCAAGCCAGGCCCTGTCTTAAAGGAACAGGCACTTTATTATACTTTCTAATTCTTCCAAAGTCTGTCTTTAGGATATATGAGCTGCCTCTAATATGACTACTCTATTCTCATCCTCTAGTGGTATACTCTGGTCTCAGCTCATAAATTGAAAATTGAGGATCTGTAAATCAGGGCAGACTATTTCAGGGAGCCATTGTGAATTTCCAGTCAAATCTTCCAGTTTATCTTAAATATTTCATCGTAATGTCACCTTAAGAAAAGTCTTCCACTCAAGTAAGTTACAACATCAAGTTCTAAACTGATTACACTCCTTCACTGACCTTCTACTAGGAGACTGCTCTGTTGCATTAATGTCATTTTTGCTGACCTATTATTGGAGTACAGGTAGTTTTCTTTTTGCAGAAACCTAAATTGTTTGATTATAAACAGATAAGAAACAGTGACCCAATTGTTGAAAATCTACTGCAGTGTGTGGAAAAAAGCAACTAAAAGAGGTGCTTTTTGTCTATTATTTGCTATTTATATTTTTATTACCATTTTGTTTTCAATGTCCAGGCTAATATGAAAAGTATGCTGGGTCCAAGGTGACTGACATGGATTATAGACTCATCTATTCCTAACTGATTGCCAGACATCTGTTGTAAAAATTAAATTTATACCTTCACAGTATATTCATAAGTACATGAACTTCTGCCAACTCTGATTACCCTTGGATGGCTTTTTAAAAATTGCTTCACTCATTTTCCCTTCCTTGGAACCCTTATTCAACAGGTTAAATGGAGTTGAGAATATTTCCATGTCTATTTGTTTATGCAAGAATCTACATATTGCACTCTTAACTCACACACTGGCAAGTCTATGTTGAATTCTCTTGTCATTTGATCTAGCATTTAATGACCTGTCAGTGGAAAAGACTTTAAATAAGCATTTTTTTATAATATTTAATACTTCTTGTCATTTGATCTAGCATTTAATGACCTGTCAGTGGAAAAGACTTTAAATAAGCATTTTTTTTATAATATTTAATACGATTCAAGGGTATCTGCCTGGAGGCTAAAGATGAATAGACAAGAATAACAAGCCTTCCTCCGTCGTAACATATATGTATTTCTCCACATCCTAATCCTTTAGTCCTTGAGACTTATTGGCAACAGTCTTGGATCCACACGAATCCAAAAATAAATAAGGTAGTAACATGCTTTATGATTTCACTTCCTGTACCAGAGCCTTTAATTGCTGTTCTCTATTCTCTCTAGTCTACTCCCACCTACAATCAACAGAGAAACACGGAACAAGGCTATTCTATTTTTATCCAAATGAGTTGAGATTAACTTGACCTTAAACTTTAAACTTGGCAAGTATCCAGTTTTCCCAGAGTCGAAAATTCTAGCGGGGTCAAGGTTGGAGTGGATGGACTAATGAGTCCACACCAGGCTGGAGAAAGGGGTGGGGACAGACCGAGGGCCTGAATCAAGTCATGAACCACCAAAGGACAGAGGTCTGGGTGAATTTCTTCTGGTATAATGGAGAAGTAAGTAGACTAAAGGCAAATTGAAATGTTTATACCCACACCTCCTAAATGTGTTAACTTTGACGTCAAAAAAACTGTGACCCCTGAGGCAAAGAAAAGAAAAGACAGAATCTAACTGCCAATCTGAGAACCTAGTCTTCATGAGAAATGTGCAGTAGGCCCAAGATTATAAATTATTATTATGGAATCCTCCTGGCCCAGCTGAAAACACAATAGATATTTAAAATTAGCTAATCAGACAAAATCACGAGCCATAATTTTATGTGGCTGATTCACTGTTTTCTTGTGCTTTTAAAAAGCCATGTGTATAGACTCCCAAAAATTGACCAGACAGATTTAGAATCTTGTTTAATTCACAGGATGAACTGACTAGTACTTATTCTTTTTCCTTGTAGAAGCATCCCACTGATATTATCAGAGTCCACACCATGCTCTTTTGCAAATAAAAGCATGGGAATCATTAAAAATGGCTATGGAATATCATTTTCGACATACAGTTTGGTGAGATCTCTGAAGACTGAACTCTTCCTTGCTTGCTCCTATTTCAGTTTTATAACACATTGTAACATTCTCCTGCAGGACTTTACAAAACTTCATAAGCAAGTTGAAGCAATTGCAAAAATACCTCTTTCCTCTTTCTCTTGAAGTTAAAGTGACTGCACCCCTCGTTACAATTTAGCTGTCAAAGAAGGCAAAATGCTCAATCCCATTGATTATCTGAATTTACGAATAATCTCTGCAGTTCTTGGAGGAAAATATTTTCTCAATTCCATTTTAATATTCCTGTTAGTCATTATTTTAGTTTTTGCGTATTATCTAAATTCAACAAACTATACAAGGTATGATTTTTAAAATATAGTGAATTTTTAATTACCTTTCAATTTAAAAATTATTACAGTAAAAAACACATTGCATTCATTCCCCTCAAAACATATCCCGTGCTTCAAACACATCCTATGTTCCTGCCACTTTCTGAAGCAGTTCTGGAAGTCCTCTTTCATGAGAGTCTACAGTTGGCTACCTTGATGTCCAAAATTGATTCAAAATGTTTACCTTTCATGTTTATTTTAACTTTGGGGAGGAGCCAGAAATCCCCCAGAGCTAGATCCGGTGAATCAGGTAGAAGAGGACACACCATAATGCTTTCATGAGTCTGCCTTTCTGTTAGATAGATGCAGTCTGCCTTGGCATTCACAGTGTTTTTATCACACCTCATAAAGACACTCACAAAAGAGGACTTCTAGAATGGCTTCAGAAAGTGGCAAAAATGTTGGGATAAGTGTGTGTGAAGCAAATGGTAGGATATTTGGGGGGAGATCAATGGTATCATGTCTTTAAAAAAGAACTATTGGGCACAGGATTTAGCTCAGTGGTTCTGCCACCTGCCTTGCAAGCACAAGGACCTGAGTTCAATACCCTGTACCAAAAACAAACAAACAAACAAACAAACAAACAAAAAAACCCAAAAACCTATCAAGTCTAAATTGTAAAAAAAAAAAAAAAGTTTTTTAAAAATCCACACTGAATGTCCACACTGAGTTACAAGCACATCTCTCCTGTTCTATAGGTGATTCTCAGCATTCACTGATTTACTTGAGCCTCTTCATCAACTCTTCCTTCCTCCACCAGGCAGTCAAATGGTGGTGCCCCCCCCCCCGTAAGAGCAGCCTGCAGTCCTTTTGCTGTCCCTTGCTGGCAAAGACAACAAATCCCAGCCTGTAGGTGGCCATTTACAGTGTGCCTGCTAAGGAACCATAGTCAAAAGAATAGCTCTGCTCTCACATACCAGATGTCTCAGCAGGAAGGGGATGGGGAGCAGAGTCTCACACTAAACAAAAGATCCCTGGACCTAACCTCCAATGTGCTGAGTTTGATTGGCTATATTTGCTAAATTAAATATATTTCAAACTAAAGCTTGCAAGTTTGCACTCCACATGAAGAACAAAATCATGACAACTGAACACTGCACTTTCATACTTATCCTGAGAACTTCTGTGTTACTTAACCAATTTACACACCGGACAGCTAAAAGCATATTCCTCAGCTGTGCATTGCCCATGCAAGGATGCATTACAATTTGAATTGAGGAATTATTATCATTCTCTTTCTTTCTCCCTTAATCTCTTCAATCCTTTCAAAACGTTTCAAAAACTAAATCCAAATATGCCCAACTTTAAAGGTGAAATATGTACCTTTTAATTTTTCTTTATGGTTACTAATTCCCTTTGTTCCTTTGGGTTGAATCAAATAAAATTCCATTTTCCCATTATGACAATTTAACAGTTGTCTCAGAGCTGTCTTCTACGTCAGTTCTACCCACCACTCTACGTCGGTTCATAAAACATGCTCCATTATTAGTCCAGTTTAACGTAATCAACAAAGTGTGAGCTATCACATGGAGCCGCTGGCAGAGAACGCAGCAAAATCATTTTTATTAGGTTTTACCCCAGCAGGAAGGAGCAGAGTGACCCCCAGATGCAAGAGTAATGGCCAGTGAACAAAGAGGGTAAGACCGGGTTTTCCTTACAAATCAACAGGCCCTTGTTCCCTGGAGTTGGGATCTGCCTCCCATCGAACTGGCTGAAGTGTTATACCTGGCTGGGTTTAATTTGTTATTTATGTCAGCTTTGCATATTTGTAAGGTTCAAGGGTTTATTGCCCTGGCCTGACCTTGCCAAGTCAGAGTTAACATGTGGCTCTGTAGTAGCAGTTTCTTTCTAATAAACTTTACTTGAAAGAACATGTGTGATAGATTTTGCTCATGATTAAAAAGAACAGTTCTGTGTTCATTGTTCCTCAATTTGGTTTTGAAGTTCTGTTGAGAATCACCTCTGAACTTAAAAAAAAATAAAAAATATTGTTCTCTTTTAAATTTCATTAAAGAAGCTTTATTGTACTTTGGGTTACAGAATGTCGCTTTATTTGTGACTGCTCTAAAGGATTCATGGGATCTTGTAAGGCCAAGCTAAATAATGTATTTCCAAATGGTTAATGACATTTGGTAAATAATTTAATTTTGGTTGTGGGGATTATTAAAGTTGGTTTTGCAATCTCCAATTTAAAAAATACAACAATGATTCAATTAGTATGGTTTGCCCAATGATAGGACATAAGACAGCAGAAGAACCGAAAGCAATCTTAACACGCTCAGTTTGCTAGCCGAAGTGACATTTGGTTGGAGCTACTTTAAAGATGGCATGAGCCCCATTTATGGTTATGATTCCAGGACCTTTAGGGTCCGACCCCCACCTTCCTAGCACTAAGAACTGTGTACTAGGGAGGGACTTTTATACTTAGTGTGACCTGATTTTCTTGGAACCTTCTCAGTTTTTTAAAATTGAAAATCCCACATCTACAAGATGATTAGTTGAACTGCAGCACTCCCCTAACTAGAGAAATTTCTGGCTCCCTGTCCTTTGGGTTGGTTGCCTATAAAATATAAACACTGTCTTGCAGAGCTCCTGCACAGACATCGGTTGAGCCCAACTCGATTCAACCAGGCATGGTGGCAGCACACACCTCTAGTCCGAGCACACCAGGAGGCTAAGGCAGGCACAGATTGCAAGTTTGAACCCAGCCTGGGCAACTCAGTGACTTAGAGAGACTCTGTCTCAAAATGAAAAAGGGCTGGAGATGCAGCTCGGTGAAAAGACCCTGAGTTCAATTCCCAATACTGGGGAAAAAAATCAAGTGGCCCCTTGACCGAAGTAAAAATGACTGAAGCTTTAATTTTATCTGCCAAAACAGATATCAGCATTAACATATTAATTTTAGTTCATTTTAGAATGATGCAATCAGCCTAGGTAAAAGGCATCTTAAATATTTTAGCCTTGTTGATTCTCTCCTCATTATTTTATTCTTTTCTTTCTTCCTCTCTCCTTTCCTTCTTAACTTTCTTCCTCCTTCTCTCCCTTCCTCCTTCCATCCTCCTATCCCTCTCTTTCTTCTTTTCTTGGGCTTTTCTACAATCTTTGGGTTTTGAATTAGCAGCTCCCTTGTGGGTATTTGGAACCATGGGGAGGGTCATTATGTTCCCACTGCAACCTCGGCAGTACAGAGAAGTGGCCAGACTTGTCTGGACAGCAAGGAAATATGATTACACAAAGTTCATGAAAGCCTGCACTGTGGTAAATCATTTAAGTTTTTTAGAAAATCCAAACAAAAATATGGCACCCAGCTTTCCAGATAGTTGTCCCCACAGAGCCGTCTCCTCTGATAACTCTGTCTTTTTGATTAGGTGCAGACAAACTATTTTACATTATATCCAATTACTTAGAAATAAAAATCAGATTAAAACAATGATGGCTTCTACAGTAGCAAACATCTAATCAGTGAACAATCCTGTGACCTGGGCCTTAAGAAGGGAGTATAAATAAGAAG
>NW_022900919.1:11359417-11417756 GCF_012274545.1 Fukomys damarensis | reverse complement strand
TGTGATTTGCAGATATTTAAGGGATATGTATGCATTGCCTATATTACATATTTCCACAAATGAGAGCAGGAAAGTGAAAGGGAAAATAGTCATGGATTGAATTTGTGTTTCAAAATCAGTATAAAGGACTGCAGGTGTATAAAGGATTCCTGGAAGTTATGGGGTAGCTATGCCTTGATAAGGGAACTGAGTGAGGAAACCTTGATTTGCAGATATTTAAGGGATATGTATGCATTGCCTATATTACATATTTCCACAAATGAGAGCAGGAAAGTGAAAGGGAAAATAGTCATGGATTGAATTTGTGTTTCAAAATCAGTATAAAGGACTGCAGGTGTATAAAGGATTCCTGGAAGTTATGGGGTAGCTATGCCTTGATAAGGGAACTGAGTGAGGAAACCTCTCTGCACCTCTCCAGCCTCACCACTTACACTCCTGTAGCCTCTTCTCTCTTCCCCTCTGTTCTTCACTGTTTCTGCAGCTCCAAAGGGAGAGTAATGCAAACATATTCGCTCCACAGAACTCTGCACTCCTGAGAGTGTGCATGCGTGTGTGTGTGTGTGTGTGTGTGTGTGTGTAGGAGGTGGGGGTGAACTCAGTGGGGAGATGAAGAGCTGGATGTGAATTGGACCATAAGTGCATTATTGAGGGTTTATATCTTCCTTTGAAGTATACAGCATTAGCCACTGTCAGGGAGAAGATACCAAGCCAGACAGTAATTGCAATAATGGAACAGACAAATGGTCTATGTCCCCATTAAAGTCATCAACACCTCTAATTTTTGAAAGGGGCTTGTTTGAAATACAGTAATTGTGATTATGTTGTCCATAAAAGCTAGGGTGATCAGCAATTGTCAGCATGCCCAGTGTCTTTCCAGCATCCTCTGGACAAAGCTAACTAAATCTGAATGCTAAAGCACAGTTTATTTCTGAATAACCTTAGAGAAAGGGCATTTTATAATGTTTAAAAGTTTAATACAGCATCTGTGTTAAACCTTCCCTTGTAATACCTTCTCCTTTTTCCTGGTTTTTTTTAACTCTCTACTTTCAGTTGCTTTCACCTGTAGTATTTATTTCCAAACTAAAAATAGTCCCAGTCCTCCTTCTTTGTCCAAATACAAGCCCTGCCCTATGGAAAATTATACTTCCCTGTGTTTCCTTCTATTTTTCCCTTACGAAGTTCTCTTGTTTCTCCATAACCTGTCTTCCTGCCTTTGGGCTTGATCATTATGTTCCAGCAGGGTCGCAATCAGAAAATAGTGACAACATAGCATCCACAGCAATTGGTGTAGACGCTCATGAAAACCCAATTCCAAGGGGAAAAGAAAGTTCTTCCTCTGGAACAAATCCTTAACGTCTTTCTCTCCAAACTTTAAGAACCTAATTCTGGTCATACTTGTGTGTATCCTCATGGAGCAAAAACTATCAGGTAGAAATCTCGCTTCATTTCCTAGGTTTTGGGGCACTTTGAACAGATGGTTTGGAGAGGACCACATGCTAAGAACATCTTAATTCATCCCAAAGAACAACATCATTCCCTCCAGAAGGAATTTCATCACTTAGGTAACATAAACACATAGAATAGAAATAACTTGGAATGAGGTGTCATCAGCTAATCCTCTGTTACCTTTTTTTCTAAGAATATGGTTCTTAGTCTAGGAATAGCTATGTGATCTACACACCATCTACTAGAAGGCCTCATTATTAACAAGATGCTTTCATCTTTATTCTCTCGACCAATCAAAACCCAAACTCTCAACACTTTGCTATTTAATCTTTAACGAGGTCCTAGCCCCTTAAAGCCAGTATGAAGGGAAATTTATGGGCTAACATTTAACTGTTAAATTATTCCCCACATCTTCCTAGATTACTCTCCATTCTGGCAAACCAATCTTTATTAGCAAGAGTAAATATATAAAAACCTATTGTTAAAACACTTAACAGTCTTTCTCTGTCAAGGCCGTGAGCTGTAGTGTCCCACTCCATACAGAGGCTTCTGCTTCTCTTTTTCTTCCTTTGTTTAAAATATGCTGACCACACAGTGACCTCTCCTAACCCATCGGTCGAAAATTACAACCAGCCACACAAACAAGCAGCCAGGGGTCAGAAGGAGCAGGGTCTGCTAAAAGTTAGTAATCATACATTAATTCCCTGACATAATTAATCACAATGAACCACCGTTATCTAGCCAGAAACCTTTAACCTATTACAAAGGGGTCAATTTGCGAACCACTTGAGCCTGGGAGTTTGGTACAAATAGCATACACCCTTCATCCGGGATGTCCTAAGTGGGGAAAAATGCCTTTGAAGTCTCAAATCTACTAGATTTAGATATAATTTCATCAATCAAGTTAAAAGCCTGCCTCCCTCCAAAAGGATCTCATAGAGTTCTGTCAACCAGCTTCACTGAGTGGTGACTGAAAATCCATTTGTAAGGTTACTTGAGCCACAAGTCCACCGGAGTTGGTCCGACCTGACAAAGGAATCAGGAGTGCATCAAACTGAAGAGGAAGAAGAAAGATTTGTGTGGGAATCTTTTCCCCCTTGCCAGAATAGTAGTAAATGGGATGTGTGTTCGGCGCGCAAATGTTTGTAAGCTTTCATTTTCAAGACTAAGCCTGCCATGGATTTAAGATGGATAGAATTAAATCTGCCAGGCTGTCATGTCGGGGGAATTATTTTGTAGTTTCAGATATAGCAAACACTCTCAAAGGCTGGTGTACAACTGCAGAAGACGGGGGAGCGTGATTTTGACTGTGTGCTTCTCACCAACTAGTACTTCCTACATCCCCGGAGACCAACCTGGCCACCAAATGCCCCTCAGACAGCTTCAGCTGAGATTGTGGCATCACTAACGTGCTTGAAAACTCATTCGTATTACATCGTTATCTCAGAGTTTGAGGACATTAAAATTCAAACACATAGAGGCATCCTCTGTGTTTTGTAAGGATCAAATGCATCAACTGTTTCAAAGGAAATGGTAGTAACTGACTTTAGAATTCATATGTCTGGCAAAGTGTTAGCACCACTTGGACCACGGTGATATGAAAAATTTATCCTGACTAAAAACTACATCATTTGTCATCATTCACTTCAATCCCTGGCCCAGAGATTCTGTCCATTCCGAGCAGTTTCTAGACAGTTGCTCTGTTTTACTTCACTTTCTCATTCTTTGAACAAGACACACAATTCCACTAGATATGCATTTCCATTAATCTGCTCATTCTAGATGGAAGTTCTTCAGTATAAAGAATCAGGCCACATAGACCAGTGGATAAGGCAACATGAAAGATGTGTTTACTTTAGCCAAAGCAATAGACCCTTGAAGACTCACTGTCATACTGTGTCACACGGTGTCCTTCTCCAGCCCTTACCTTCCCTGTCTCCTAGCCTGGAAGTCCCTTCCGCTTACTGGTGTCTCTGCTGGCCCTTTCACACCCCAGCAATGCTTTGTCCAGCCCCCCTGGAGTTAGCCAACCTTTCTTGTCTCTTGGTCCCTAATTCTCACCCCATGATGTTGAGTTCACAGCATTGACCACAGTCCACAGTGCACTGTTCATTTCCTTAGCTTAACCTCTGATTCGTTGCTCTCTCTGCCACCCAGACCCGAGGTCTTGTGTGTCCTCCTGGCTATCATATTCCCCCTACCTAGCGTTGTGTCCAGATACATGGATGGCGGAGCAACCTCATGCTCAGAAATGGAACCTTTAGAAACATTTCCTATTTGTTTCTCATATAGATGTCAAGGATAGACCAGCTATGGCTCTAGTTGTTTCTGTGACTTGCCTAAATCAGCTCCTTGGGCAAAGACTTGGAGTTTTCAATTCATGGGTTCTGCTCAGCAGAAATTGTGGGAGAATTTCACTACTCTTCTCCAAATGGATCTCTAAGACC
The DNA here is from genome assembly GCF_012274545.1 of Fukomys damarensis. Classification (NCBI taxonomy): domain Eukaryota; kingdom Metazoa; phylum Chordata; class Mammalia; order Rodentia; family Bathyergidae; genus Fukomys; species Fukomys damarensis. The sequence goes on along the minus strand of NW_022900919.1, from coordinate 11,413,863 downwards.
TCACGTTCATTCTTTATTTTACCATAGGATCCTGCTAAGCCTGTTCTGTGGGTGCAGACCTGCTGCAAGCCGACTGGCTAACACTACAGGAGGCTGACTTCCTGCGAAAGGTCCCCTGTGCCAGGATTTGACAGGCCCATTCCAGGTTTTCTTAACAAGAAATCACTCCCACTCCCCTCTGTAGATGAAGAAACAGAGGCTGGAGGAAGACCAACAGCCTTTGAGAAGTAGCCTAACTCCAAATTCCACATGGGACAAGTAGAAAACAATAATAACAAGGTTTAAGTGCCGAACCTAGAGAGAGGCCCTGTGGCGAGTGTTTGTGAGTTTCAACATTTGAAAATAAACAGAAGAACATCACCAGTGATTCATTTTGGAAAACAATTCTACCATCATCCATCAAACTAAGGAATATGAAATTAGATTTCATCTTTCAAAATGAACTATTAGCCAAAACTCGTGGCACCCCTGTCCCAGGGAGGCCAGGCTTACAGGGTTAATGGACATATAGGCAGAGGGAGTGCTCCTCCTTACAAATCTCCGAGACCCCTTCACTTTCTTTTTGTGGATGTGGAACTGAGGGAGAATAGACAGAGTGCCTTGAAGTGACTCATCAGGGGAGGTAACCTGCATTTACAAGGACATGGACTCATAGAAGCCTCTGGAAGTTTTCTCCTGTAACTTCCCTGAGCTCTAAAATGAGGAACACTTACTGTTGTTATCCTTCTTGATGCTGGAGCAACACACCTGCTCCAGTGACTCCCAGCCGCTAGGTCCTCCCCATCAGTCAGCACCTCTGGGACCCAGGTTGGAGCCAGTGCTGGGAGTCCACCACCTGCACACAATGGCAGTGAGCCTTTGAGCCCTACTCTTCCTCCAAGGCCTATTAACCTCCTAATAGGCTGCTGGCTCCCACATATAACACTCCCATCCAGTCTGGGAAGGTTGGCTTCTCTTTCACCCTGCAAAGCCCTCCCTGTTGAGAAAATGTGCAGGTGAAATACCAGGGCCGGTGTCTCCACAGGGCTGTCCAAACATTGAAATTATGCCACAGTGGGCCACACTCACAGAGCCAGGTGACAGGAAAGATGGCCGGGATCTTGTGAGCTGTCTGCAGATTCCATCTTGTTCACACCAGACACTTTCCAAGGGTACCAGGCAGGCAACACAATTTTGCAAATTTGCAAGGACTTCACACCTTGAGACACAATCCCAATTGTACAGCTGATATGCAAGGAAGAAAAAAAATTTGGAAAGAAACTAAAAAATTACTACTATTCTCAAGGAAGATACAAATCTAGGCCAAAAAGGCTACTTATTACAACCAGCTCATCAGAGCCCTTCTAAAAATTTCTTGTCACATGTTCACCTTTAACGAGGAGTGAGGGAATTATATTAAGTTAAATTTATATCTTCTGTATTCTCCCACAGAAACACTATATTTTATTTTTTTGGTAACAATCTTGGGTATATATTTTACAAAGTCCTTAAACTCAAATGGAAGAGGCTCACTGCTAAATTGTGAGAACCCTTAGATATACCTAAGGAGAATTCCTACCTACAGGAAGACATGTTTAGCACTGCACAATGGGCCATGGTTTTAAAAATTAGTACACAAATTTGTCGGTATTGCATGTTCTCCACAGAACGATGCTATCTAGAGACAGAGGTTGGAGGACTTTCGAGTGCCTTTAATATGGATTCTCAGGGGTCTGTAGTTAGACTGTGCATCTTCTCAGGACACAAGATGAAATACTTGTAAGAATTTCGGATAGAATCAGAAAAACTAAGATTTAAATCACACTGATTCTACTACGACCTGCTGGACCCTGCAATGGTTATGTAGCACACTAAGCCTCAGTTTTGCTATGTGTAAAATAGGAACATTAATCCTTACTTCACTGGATTGTAAAGACTAGAGACTGTGGTCTACATCTAACAAATGGAGTATTATTTTATCCCTTAAAGGTTTACCCAGTACAAAGGCAGTACAGATTTCATTTCTCTGAGTTGTACATTTCTCTGAATTGAATTCAAGTTCTTTTCCTCTTGGGCTACATCATATTGTTCTAACTCTTCACAGATGAGGAATTTGGATTTAAAGCTAAGCCACAGAACCCAAAGGGAATTCTTCCTAGGAGAAATTGGCTTCAGTTATTAAAAAAAAAAAAATCCTTTTTTTTTGTTTTCCTAGGATAGCTTTAACCAGGCGAGATTGGATGGCACCTCAGGGTGTTTCAAATGATCTCCAGAGATACTGAGCAATTCTCAAATTATTCTGAAGGAAAAAAAGAGATTATGTATTCAATTCACTTGGGTTTTAGAATTAGTGTGTGTGCTATTCGGACCTGGCTCTTGCGTGACTATGATTTGAAATGTAGAAAAATAGGGTGTCAAAATCCCCAAAGTTTGGGAACACTAGGGCTCCCAATGGCTCTCTTGGTTTCTGCTTTTAAGGGCTCCTTCATTCTTCCGCCTGGTAGGTCAGTGGGGAGGTGTATTTCATAGTTAAAAACTTCAGAAAAATTCAGGGACTTATGCAAGGTCTGTGCCGGAAACACTACTTTTTCTCATTTGCATAGAGGATGGTCATCGGGATGGGCCTCAACTTTCACCAAACTTGCACATCAAGGTGGAAAGAAGTAGACAGAACGTGCAATTCATTCCCCTTCCTTCTTTCGCTAAGGCTCCTGGTGTAGGCCCACAGAGTTGCGCACCCCAGGCCCTGCTTCGCAGCAGGCAGGCACTTTTAGCTTTTTCCCTGCTATGCTCAGCCACTCCATCAGCCCTGCCACTCACTGCACCAACTACCGTAGATACCAGCTTTCTTAGTTAAACTCAGGACCATAAGAAAAATCATGAAGATGCCTCTCAGAAATAAATGTGTTCCTTCCTCTACTCTAAAGAGTATTCTCTTTAGAGAATGTTAAGCAAGAATAATGTACCTAAAATCAATATAAAACATGAAGAGCCTGGCATTTTCCAAAAGCTAGAGGTGCCAGGGCAAGAAAAATAAAAGAAGAAAGAAAGAAAAAGAAAAATGAAACAGAAAGACAAAACTAATTTCCTCTACTTGTTTCTTTTTTTTAATGTTATAGCTATATTTGTATTCATTAAGTTTATTGGTACTTTTTAATGGCACAAGCAAACCAACAACTCTCATCATTTCAAATAACTTCCAACATGAAAACATCATGACTTAGTTGAAAAATCACCAAGTGTCATCCTTTTTTTTCAGATTGGTGACAACTCTACAGATTTCTCATTTGATATTCCTCATTTAGTGATAGGAATTTGCTTTCCATACACTTGTGCCACTTAATTCACACGTTCTTCTGTTTGTGGACTCAACAGGGATTTTAGAATTATCGTTTTCAAAGTCAAATGCAAACACAGACGGTTGGCATAAGTGGATAACACTTATTTTAGGGATGTTTAATTGTGTAATTTCCCAGGAATATCCACTTCTGAGAGAAGACAAGAGGCAATAGATGGTGAAATGTGATAAATAATATTTTTGTATTTATGAAAAACGCCAGATGGAGCTTCCTTTGAGGTGCTGGGGATAGTGTATGTGATCTTCTGAAATTCCCTCTGATTTATCTACCGGAGAACCATTAGGTTTTTCCTCCACCCTCAAGTTTCCTGGCTCTTCCTGGTTTGTGTCACAAGTTCAATTAGGTTATTTAGACACTTTGGGACATTTAAATTCTTTGTTTGTGTATGTTTAAAATCAAGGGAAAAATGTCATGGAAGGCTACCCAAATCTGTGTAATTTACCCAAGAAATGAGCCTACTGGGTAAATACATATTGAGCCAATTTTTAAAGTCACATTTATTTACCCTACACACCTCGATCTGTGGAATAAATAAATATTTGAGCTGTGCACTTTCTTTCTGTGTTAGAGCATCTCATGAAAATGCATTTTGACCCTAGACGTGCAAGGAGAATCTCCCTCCTAGATTTTATATGGGGGCCATTTGTCTGGGAGGTGGAGAGAGAAGGAGCAAATGGAACCATTTTATAACGGTAATTACCTGTCCACATTCTTTACCCCAGCCACTTCCACCCACCCCGATCCGGGCTTATTTAGGATCAGCATCTGCAACTTTCCACCACTGTTTCCCCCTTTGAGCACATCCACTGCACCAGGACGTGAGCTTTGTAATTAATTCCTTTCCATCCTGCCCACACCTCTTTCTTCAGGAGCCATCAAATTATTTTAGTCTGGTCCCGAGTCAAAGTCAGAAATGTTCAGCCAGATGACTGAAAATCTGGCTTGCTTTCTTTGTTCTCTTCTGGAGACCTGGGAGTAGTACCCTTCAGACACGTTATTGATCTCTCTCCTCCTTTGCTCATACATGCTAATTGTACCTCTGTAGCAAAACAATCTTATTATCATGTTAATTAGTGGGAGGGCTGTTGAAGTTTTCCACTTCATTACCTACTAATTTCAAGATAAATGAATCCACAGGTTACTAAGTAAATAAGGTCACCTATCAAGCACTTGTAAACGTGTTTGTAAACAGGGAGGGGGGAGGACCTAGGAAACAAACATGTTTGGTTTTCAAATGAAGAAGGCCTTGGTTGTAGGGTGGAGGTGGGTGTCCCAGGGGTGGCCCCGTCCCTGCCCTCATTTGTAATGGAAAGAGAAAGTTGCCGTCCACCTGGTTTCCCAGTGGGGCATTTCCTCCAGAGCTCAAAGGGCTCTTTGTGGCCTGGTTACTTCTTTGCCTTGAGTGCTCCTACTCGCTTTTGTGGAGAAAGCCAGAAGGGAGGTTTACACTGGCCTCGGGCTTGGACAACTTTGAAAGGAGGAAGCCAGTGGGGGGTTTGATCGCAAATCACGGCTCTTCCCGATTCCCACTCATTCCCTGGGGGGCGGGGTGGGCGCGGGATTTTTCCTCTTTGCTCTGGATGAAGTGGAAGAATCTAGTTATGAGGGGAAAATGAGAAAATTAAGCCTGCCAAAAGCAAATTTTTGAGCAGATCTCATTAAGGCAGAAGGGAAAAGAAAGGAATAAAAAGAAAAGGCTAAGAAAATTTGCCTAGGAGACCAGACTTCAAACAAAGGGGTGGGTGGGAACGGCTTTCTTTTTACCCTTTTATCCATGTGTCTTTTAAAAAGGTCACAGCATACAACACAAGGCATTGTTTTTCTTTTTAAACTGTTATTGATACTAGTACTTGAAAAAAAAGAAAGTAAAGAAAAGGAAAGTTTTCTGTTTTTGTCCACAAGGAGCTCCCTGGCTGGAATCTTGGAGTGTTCTGCTTTGCTCCTGGAACTTCCTTCATCGGCCGATCTAACTGGCATCTGAAACACTGACTTCTCCCTTCCTTTTTTTTTTTAATTAAGATAATAAATTGGTCTTAAATTATCCCTGAAATCAGACCAGTGTTGATTACAATGGAGCTCATGCTGTGACAGTTCAAGATGATGTTATTTTCATTCCTTTTCAACGAGATCTTAATCTCTCCCTGCCTGTAAACAAATTGTCACTGGAACCTTGTTCGCTAATCTCCCCCCACTGGAAAACCTTTAAAGCTTTGGGAGATAACAGATCAGGCCAAAGATTTCATCAAGTCTTTGGGTGACTGGGACAGGCCACGTTTGGTTCCCACCAGCTGGATCCTTAACACGGAAGGAGAATGGATAACTGCATCTTACAAGAAAGGAGCCAGGGAAACCTAGAGTCCTACAAGTGGAAATCAGTGGTCTAGGGGAGAAACGGGTCCTTTCCAGAAGATTGAGGCAGCTGTTGGAAAAGAGACTGTTGCCCCAAGGAGACAAATGGGAGACACAGAAGGGGACCCCAGAACGGAGACCCTCTTCTAGAGGGAGAGATGCAGAGAGATAGAAACAGACCCCACAAAGAGAAAGAAAAGAGAGTTAGAAAGGCAGAGTAGAAACAGAAGAAGAGTGAGGGAGAAGAAAGAGCTAGAGAAAACGGTTAACTCAAAAACTGATAAAAGTAATCAATTTGGCAAACGATGTGCTCTACCGGGCGCGCGCGCGCGCGCGCGAGCACGAGAGAGAGAGAGAGAGAGAGAGAGAGAGAGAGAGAGAGAGAGAGAGACAATCAGATTATCTCCCCAGCCACTTCACAGTATCACTGAGTGACTTTCTGTGTGAAAATGTTCTTTCTTGTTTCATCCGAGAAATCTTGACCCCGTTACCCAGAAGCGATGAGGTGCAAGCACTTCCTAAGAGCTACCTGAGCTAACCAGCGTGGACCCCTACGAACTGATTTGCTCACTTGTTTTGAAATTCACTGGGAGACATGCTTGGGGTGTCAGAGATCTTTAGGAGTGGTGCACTCCGCTGAGTTCATGAGAGCCCAGTTGTGCTCAGACATTTTCAGACATCCTTTCCTCTGCTTTGTCCTGTGTCTCCAGAAAACTTCTGGGCAGAATGGATTTTAAAAATAAGGCTGTGAGCAGAGTATTATGGTGCCATCTGTAATCCCAGCCCCTTAGGAAGCTGAAGCAGGAGGGTCTCAAGTTAGAGCCCAACCTGGGCAACTCAATGAGATCCTGTCTCACAATTAAAAAGGGGATGTGGTGCTGGAGATGGATTTCAAGAACCTGGGTTCAATCGCCACGAATTGGAACAAATAAAAACAAAAATAAAAAGACCACAGGATTTTAATGGTTATTTTCTCTTCAGTTATTAAGGAGTTTGATCAGAAAGCAGGTGATTCACAGCATGTAAGTAAAAATGAGCTTGCCTAGTCTGTAAGGAACTTTATCTGAAGCTATATTAATTTTCTCAGGCCAACATTTTTTGAATGGAAAAGTCACAGACTTTGGTCCAACAAGACCACTCTGACAACTTATAAAATGAGGAGAGTGCCACCACCTTCTTCTTGGCCTATGGCCAAAAGTAGATGAGCCAATGTAGATAAAATATAAAAGGTATCTCTGGGAAATTAAAAATAAATAACAGAATAGTTTTCAAGAAATGAACACCATCAAGCCCTCCACAATGTACTGGAACCTGAATTTAAGCACCACGTGTCTGAGAGGGGATTCTGGTTTAAACAAGCTCACTGGCTATGATACAGCCGTGGGAGACTTGATGTGGCTACTTCCGGGTGTGCTGTGAGAAATCGCCCTGTTCATAGGAATTACTTCCTGGGTCAGGCCACTTTCTTCTTTCAAGTACCCCAGAGACATTTTCCTCTTTACAAAAACCTGGCTTTTATAATATTAGGTGATGTTTAAGTACCTGCTGGGCATTAGTCTGCTTAATTTTATTTTTCATTAAGTCAAAGGATTTGCACATAATTGGTTTCCCTCTGGGCTTGGATACCCACCTGTGGTTAGCAGCCACAGTTGGCACAGAACTCCAGACAAAGGTGGCTTTGCTTTGTTTCCTTTCTTCGTCTCTTTTTAGTGACATTTGGAGATTTACCTCAAGTCACTGGTTTACTTCATTTTTTGACAGTAATTTTTATTGCACTTTTTCTAAATGTAATAGTAATATGCTCATTAAAAAAGTTTGGCCAAACTATACATATATTTCCAATTATTTATTAGACACTTATTATTTGCAAGAATCTTGTAAAGTGTATGCCTTCAGGGCATATGCCACTTAATCTTCATAACAAATGTATGATGTAAGACACAAGACTGCGGAATTACGAAGCTTGAAGGTGGATCTGTGTTTCTCTGAAGGGTGTAGTTTATATCCCTAAATGTCACATGATCAGTGTGGTCAGTGGTTAGCCTGACAAGGAACATAGAATTAGATGAGCAGGAAAAATTACACCAACACATCTACTATTTCTAAACTGACTTGAGGGGTATTTACTGCTAAAATGCAGTACCTTGGAATTACATCTGAGCCATACTGGTCAATAGCAGAAGTTTTATGTCAAACATGGAAGTGTTAAGATCATGGTCTCCACAATAATAAGGTGGTGACGTTTTTATCACATGAAGAACTTGGAAAGTTACGTATCTTCTGTGTCCTTTATTTCTTCATTTTAGAAATCGTTTTCAACAATAACATAAATCATTACATACACCCACACCAATATATGTACTGTGTATATACAAACATATGGTACAAGTGTAGAACTCTATCTTACATAGCATGCATTCCATAATATCCTTTAAAATATTTAGGTTGCATACATTTATAGGGTACAGCACGATAGTTCAACATGTGTAGACAGTGTGATAATCCAATTAGGTAGTTAACATTTCCGTCTCATTTGAAATCCTTCTTTAAAAGTTTTTGATTAAAATGTAATAATTACACATATTATACCATATCATTTCAAACTTATTATGGGCTGAATATTTGCTTTTTCACTTGATTTTTAAATGGAAATATATTTTACCCTTTTACAGTTTCACCATAATTGAACTTCACTATCCTTTATTTTTACACATTTAATTAATTTCAAAGTTTTTCTGATTTTAGTAAAATTTCGATATAACTCAACACCATGAATGGTGAAACACCTATTTTTTATTTCTCGGAACTGTTCTAAAAAAATCACTCATTAAAAATATATAATCATTTTTAAAAAGTTTTCTGTAGATTTAACCAAATATTCTACAAAAACTGCAAATTTGTATTTTTTAGTAAGAGTGGGTTTTTTTTTGCCTTGAGCAGTAAAAAAACAAAACAAAACAAAAACAACCCTGACAATATAATACTTATAAACAATGTTCTAATATTTTTTCAAATAAAATAATTTTGTCCCCTTTAGTCAAAACCTTTTATATTTTTATTAGCTAATCTTATAGGTTTTCTGAATTGTCAATTTATGTATCTTCCCATTCTGTTGTTGTATTTACGAGATTTATTTTTAAATTTTAATTAATTTTAAAAGGTGTTTTGGTGAAGGTGGCTATGAAACCCAGAGCCTTGAACTTTCTAGGGAAATATCTACTACTGAGTCACATCTCCAATCCAGTACTTTATTTTTAAGAACACAGTGCAGATTATGGATTTTCAGTTCCATGAACTTTTTCTTTCTTTCTTTTTTTTTTTTTTTTTTTTTTTGGTACCAGGGATTGAACTCGGGTCTTTGCACTTGCCAGGCAGGCCACCAAACCACCGAGCTAAATCCCTGGCCCTCAATGGACTTTTAATCAAGCAAGTATATCATATACAAACTTAATGTTAATTTAATTAAATATATCAATTTTTATATTTTTCTCTGCATTGGTACTCAGAAAAGAGCTAGAAAGAATTCATCTATATTTTCTCCTCATTGCTTTCTGATGTTATGGTAATAGTTTCTATTCATTGAGTTTATTATTCATCTGGGACTAAATATATGCATTTCTAGGGCAATACATACATTATCTCATTCAATTCTCATCTTCTCTCACTAACTCCTCCCCAAAATACAGCAATTGTTCACAAATCCTTTACATAAATAAAGACGTGGACTTGCTCAAAATTCAGGAAACATCAAGTGTTCATGTTACCAAGTTAAATTCAGGTGTTTTTCTGTAAAATGAAATGAGAAGAAGGTGGGGCTAGAATCCTAAAATTATGTAGTGTTTTTATTAGTAGAAAATGATAAGAAGAAATAAAAGGGAGACATATCGTGCAAAACACCAGGAGAAGAAATGGTAGACCATTAGTCTCATTTAACCTATAGCCATTTCACAATCTTTCAGAAGGCTGACCTATACCAGAACTATACTATTATGGTCAGACTCAAGAAATTCAGAGTTAAAATCACTGGCATGGATGAAAAAGATTACATACGTCCTGGCGAAACCAATTCACTCTTTTATGTCAAGGTGAGCCCACTAAGCAAGCATTTTGACTAGCTATTTTGAGGAGGTTAACAGCCAGCACTCATGAGTATGCTTTAATTCATTTGAATCTCAGCTTCCTAGCTCTGTATGATGATAAATGTTACTTAACCTCTCTATGCCTTGGTTTCATCGTTTCTAATTTAAGAGCAATAACAGTGAAATGTCAGAGGAGCTGGATTTGATAGCACATACCTATCGTCCAAGCTACGAAGGAGACTAAAGCAAGAGGATCACTTGAGCCCAGTACTTTGGAACCAGTCCAACACAATGAGACCCTGCCTTTTAAAATAAGGTTCTATCAGCCAAGAGGGAGAGATAGCAATCATAAATGTATATGCACCAAGTGCAGTGTACCCAACTATATAAAACAATAACAGACACGAAAAATCAGATAAGCACTAATACAGTTATAACCGGGGATCTCAATACCTCACTCTCACAGATTGAGTAGACAAATAATTAAAGTTCCAGAAAGCTTTTTTAGCCATAATTAATTAATTAATGGAAACTTCTATAAATAGACCCAGCACCCCAGAAGTCCTTAATAAATGTCATCATTATTGTTTTTCTCTGTGATAAAGATATATGTAGCTTGTAAAGGGTTCTGTACTTCTAGAGGATGTGTAGGAACAGAAAGATTTATTTGGACAGAAGATTGTCTTAAAATTATATAAATTATGATTAAATGTACTATAATCACTGCCCATAGTATAGTTCATGTGTCAAACTTAGGATTTTGTTTTTTGTTGTTGTTGTAGTTTTTGTTTTTGTACCAGGGATTGAACTCAAGGCCTTGCACTTGAGAGGCAGGGAGCAGAACTGCTGAGCTAAATCCCAGGCTCCAAATTTAGGATTTTTATACTTGTCAAGATTTAATTCTAAAAAGTACCTCATTGTGCACGTGGAAAAAAAAAATCTAATGAATACTTTTGAGTAGATTTTGGCAATGTCTATGTCTTTTTGGAAAGTACAAACTTAAAAAATCAGTTATTCAACGTCCTTATAAATCTCTAAGCTCAACTGTCAGACTGGCCAAGGCGCGAGCATGTGTTCACATGATGCGGACGCAATCTTAAATTGCATAAAAACGGAAGAGCAGAAAATGACAATGCAGGCAGTGTGATAGATGGCTATGTGTTTATGAACCAGGAGACTTTGTTTAGAGAATCACTGAGATTATTCACAGAGAAATGTCCTCCTTTATCTTGTGCCATAGAACCTCCAGGTTCACAGTACCGAAAGTGCAGCCAGTACAGTCAGAGGGCAAACAAGAAACCCACACAAGTGAAAATGGCCCCAGATAACCACAGTCTGAGGTTTACACTAGAGTAACATCCTATCTAGGGATAAGCAGGGTCTGGGGGTGACTCCTATTTTTCTTCTCAGATTTCTGAAATCTATTCCTCTCAAGTGTATTTGACGTTCCTCTCCTTCGACCCACCCCACCATCACATTATTCTAAACACATGCCCAGGAACTTTGATAGTAGAAGAGTGATTACACTGGGGAGGGTCTGGGAGATAAGTGAATTTACATTAAGCTGAAAATGAAACCAAGAAAGTCACAGTGTCCCTTGCTAGTGATTTAATTTATAAAAGTAAAAAACTTAATCATTTAATAGCTTCATTGAGGCAACACCAGAAGATGTTATAAAAACAATCATCCATGTCTTATAAAAAACCGATTTCTTTCTGGTACTTTATACTTGACAAATTTAAAATAGGTACTAAAACCTTATAACCACTCAGATGACAGCCAAAGGGAAAGTAAGTTGTTGTTGGGTATAGTAGCTATAAATATACCTATGTTTACTGGGACATGAAAAAAGCTATCAAAGAAAAAGACAATTTTAACAAAAGAATCCTATGTATTCCCTTTTGTAGAAAAGTATAGTACCATGAAAACCAAATAATACATTTTATAATTGTGTCACTCAAACACAGATGTTTAGAATATGATGTGATGTCTACTAGTGGAGGGGTGAATAAAAACATTCAGACTCGTGCACACCATTGTACAATAAGGGAGTGTTTTACTCTTTTAAGGAGAATTTCAGAGAACTGGATATACAAACAGGTTGCTTTGGGATAATGGAAAATATGAGCTCATTAGTACCAGGTTTGTTATTTGTTCTATGATGAAAAAGTAAATTACAATGTATTAATGTAGCTAGAGTTTTTTTTTAATGTGCATAGGGATACAATAAAACTTTTATTAGGGAAGTGTGATGGTGTATTTGTGCTATAGAATCAACATCCTGCTCCAGTCCAATAGCCAATCACATGGCCCAGCGGAACATTTTTATAATGATGTCATAAAATTTGACTCTGATATTGTAAAATATGTTTATGGCAAGACTGTTGGGGTATTTTTATGCAATGTTATTAGAGCAGGTGCCTAAACCTATTATATTTTGTAGTCCAATTTCGAAGGAATTTTTAAAATGTCGGATTCCTAATCTGGAATTTGAATGGTGAAACAATCATATTATAATGCAAAATGATGTGTGGCTCCCCACACCCTGCAAATACTCTCTCATAGGACTTGGCAGGGAACTGCAATCTGAAAGCAGAAGTCTAAACAGGAGTTTAATCAGTTGTTACCATATTACTGGCCACAAAGAGAATTCTCTCATGGACCTTTCTCACAGGCATTTTTAGGGAAAGAATTGCTACAAGTGCAGGTAACTTGTTCAGGATCATCAGGATCAAAAATAGAATAAATATATTTATTTCTCCTGTTGTTGGCCACCTCTCCTCTCTGGCTTATCATTTTGGGGCCTCACCATCATGTTTTTGGGAAGCGATGCATGTATACTAGAGGACAAATGTCTAGGACATTTAACAGCAATTCTTAGAAAGGAAACAGAAGCCTTCCACGCTTAGATTTGGAGTAGTTCCTGGGTATAAATCTCCTCTTATCCAAAATAGCATGAATTGCCCAAGAGTGGATATTGTTAATTCATGCTTTCTCGCCTTTGATGTAAATAATAGAGCCTTTGATGTAAAAAATTGTGCTTTATTGTATAATGCATGATGAATGTGCACATGGTATAATCTGGTCGGTGGTAAATTAATAAGGGTTAAATCTTCTTAATTTTGACTAAAGCAAGCATAAGACAGAAAGTTTTTTCTAAAATACTTTTCTAAGAATACTAATCTTGGAGGGAATGTGCTTCATAAAATGTATATCAAACTCTAATAAATATTTGCATACTAGGTGCTCTGAAAAATCCTGCAGAAAAAACTGGTCGCATAAATAGAGCTTAATTTAAAATTATTTGATTATACAATTTGCAATCCTGCCTACTACCTAGAAAATGCTGCAATAGAGAGGAAAAAAAGTATAGTCCACACATGCAACTCTAATAACAGTTTGAAAGAGTTTCAAAGATATGATTCAATTAAATAAATAGTAATATAGAATTTATAATAGAATTAATAGCATAGAATTAGTAATAGCATATATTAGTAGTATAGAATTAGTAGTAATAATTAGTAGTATAGAAAGGCCCACCATACTCAAATGTCGCTTCAGGGTAATTTATCTTTTAATAGAAATGTGTAACTTCTCTCTTCATTGAAAACATTTTTATCAAACAAATTTTATTAATTTTATTCTTAAAAGGCAAAATTCTTGAAAAATTTCTGTAATAAAACTTAAATTAATTAAGATCTGCCAGGAATTGAAATCCCAGCTACACAAAATTTCCGAAAGAGGGCCGAGGATTTAGCTCAGCAGTTCGGTGGCCTGCCTTGCAAGTGCAAGGACCCGAGTTCGATCCCCGGTACCAAAAACAAACAAACAAACAAAAATTTCCAAAAGAAATTTATGCCAAAAATCCTTGTCTCAACTGCCATGATTGAAAGATTTTCCTTAACTGTATGGGTGTGTTTTTTGTGTTTTACTATGGATTGCTTTTGATCAAAATCAGTTTTCCTCCATCACTAGAATTTTGTGTAATGCCCCTAATTGGCACCATAACTATCATTATTCTCAAGATAGAGAGGAAGGCAGTAGTAAGCATACAGGATAAGTAGGATATCGAACTGAATGGCTAAGAAACTTGACTTTTGTTGACCTGACGGGTGGAAGGCCCATTAGTTTCGTGTGTGCATATCAAACAAAGGAATGGGAGGGCTTGGCTCCCCTGCCAAATTCACACAGCGTGTAATGGAGATACATTCCCGAAGGGCCCCTTCACCAAAGAAGAAGATGAAATAAGCATTATGACAAATACACCTCTTTCTTATTTGATTGCAGTCTAACTTGACAGATTTTTTAATTTGCTTGTAGTTTTCTTTAAAGTTTAGATATAGAACTTCTTAGTATGTCAGTTATGAAGCACTTCACATTATTTTAAATGAAAAAACTTGACTTTTGTCCATAAATGAGTGGCGAGTATTTCAAACTGGTAGAATTATCCCAAACTGACTCCATGATGTAGCAAATGTAAGCTGTTAGCCACAGTCTGCCTCTGCCTACATACTTCATTGTGTCTGCTTTTAGTCCACTATGTTTGGACAAAGCTGAGTATAAGATGTGCCAGACCCCAAAGCAGCTATGGAATGAATTCGCTTCAAAGAGAGTGAGTTCTGTACAATGAATCAAAAGATTTCCCCTCCATGAACACACAAGCACACTCTGTGACTCTACACCCATAGAGCCTAGAGCAGTTGTTATTGGGCACCAAGTTAAGGCAGTTGGATGCTTCAACATTAATAAATCCAGTGCTTCCTGAACTTGGAATCAAAAGTGTAAGTTTTAGAGCACTCTTCTGGGAAGACTTTTTCACCTCTCTATTTTCTGCAAAAGGTGGTATTCACCAGTGGGATTCTATCTGTAAGCACTCTATGCTCATCTGTATGGCTCATTACTTTTCCATTCCTCCATTTTCTTCTGGGGAAATCCAAACTGAATTTGATGTTAATTCCACAAATAATGTGCAGTAACATACTGATGTCCAGAGATGCTAAACTCAACACCATAGATTTCATCAATGAAGAAGTTATTGCTCCCATAGAGCTCGTGTTTGGCCAGATTTATGGAAATCTACCTAAGTTGATGGGTGAGACTCAGTGGTAGAGCATTTGACTAGCATATCCAAGACCCTGAGTTCCATCTCCAGCACTAAAGAAAATACCTGCCTATATCTTAGGAATAAAGATTGCGCGTATCCCCCATATGCATTTGTAATTTCATCTACTTCATCATTTAATTGTTTTTGTTGTAAGCAACTTCAGATCATTTCTCAGGGAAGCAGAAAGTATTACTTTATACAAAATAAGCAATATCTTTGGACATTATGGAGCACACTCTCCATGTTTTAAAACCCCCAACCTGAATATAAATGCCAGAGAGAATCCTAAAGAAGAAACACATTGTTGGCCAAAAGAAAGAACTAAAGAAAGACAGAATGAAAATTAGCTAAAGTCTTTATTTGGGCATGGTGATACATGTTTATAATTTCAGTACTCTGGGAGGCTGAGGCAGAAGGATCATAAGTTTGAGCTCCACCTGGATGACATGGTGAGATCATTTATGGAAAAAAAAAATTGAAAGGGCTGGGTATATAGCTCAGTGTGGAGGCCCTTGGTTCAATCTCTAGTACCAACAAAAGCAAAAGACCCACTAAAATCTTTAATGGAAGCAAACCAGACAGGAAAATCATGTCAGGATATCAGTGTGGAAACATTATTTTGACTCATACCACTGAAAAAGGTCATTAGAAAGAGCATCAACTAGAGGCATTTTAAATCTTTCCTGCTTGTAGTGCACAGAGTGGAGCTTACAGGAAAACCAGAGCCATGGAAATTACAAACGGTAATGCTATTATTGGGCTCATTGTTGCCAAAGGCATTCAATATAAAGATTTTACGGAGGTGTCAACTGATATATAACAAACACGCAAACAGCCTCAAATGCAGTAAAATATGCAAGGAAAGCTGGGGCAAAATATTAGGCATTATGAATTATATGTATTTCTTTGCAGTGAAGGCTGGGAAAGTGCTTACTAGGCACTGCAGTTAAAATGAGCAATGAATACCAAGGTAATGCGGCCAGTGTCTTGTTGGAAGTTGGGGTGAGAGGCCCATCCTCCCTCATTTTGGTTTCTAATCCAGGTTTCCAACTCATAGTTTGGATAATGAAATGATGAAATGATTGGACACCTCTGTTTATTTCTCCCGGGTCTGATCCACATTTTAAAGTTTCCAGTCTGTCTCTCTCTCTCTCTCTCTCTCTCTCTCTCTCTCTCTCTCTCTCCATCTCTTCCCTATCTCTCTTTACATTTTAGGGACTAGACATGTGAAAAGAGAACAGCTATAATGTTTAGCATCTACTTCCTGACCCACCCAAGACAAGACTGAAGGTTTATTGCAGGAGTAAAACGCCTGTTCCTCTTTCTCCTCCCAGGACACTTCTGGATAGGAGAAGTAGGAGGCACAGGCCCACTCTATCAGGAAGCCTTGCAGAAAGGAGCTGTTCCTGTCTTCCCTTTGCCACCCCACTCTGTTTCGTAAAGAGAAACTGGAACTGGGGTATGGTAGCTACTTCATGTTAAAATAGCACAATCTGCCAGCCCAGTCATAGCCAAGGCAATCAAAGAGGAGCTATTTTCCATTTAAGTTTTATATTCATCTTTTCCTTTGCTTTGTAAATCCGGTCAAAAGACATCATCTTTCTTTGAATTCAAGTAAAAAGATTTCACAGAGGAAAATGGCAAATATTGGCGAAAATACATTCAAAGGGCAGACTTAATAGGAAAGAGTGAGAGAGAAAGAGAAAGGACATTTTCCTATATGTTGGCTGTTTCATCAGGATGGTTCCAAATGTAAGCAAAAAAAAAAAAATATGCATATTTATAAACAGAAAATAAAGTCATTTCAATTCAACTTCGGTATAAACACAATCCTTATATGTATGTCCTCAATTGTTTTATATAGGCTAATGGTGGTGTAAATCACAGCACTCTTAGCATTCATCAAACTCCAAATTCCTGTTTTGCAGATCAAGAAGCTAAAGTGAAGTCAGGGGAAGAAACACCTGGAACTGCACCCAAGGCAGTGGCCTCCAGCCAGGGTTCACTCCGGACAAATTCGTTTCTTGGCACAAGCTGGTAGGAGCAGAGAATGCAGCTGATAGCTCTCTGGGCAGGGCAGACGGCTCCCTTGGGATGAATATTTCTCCTTGGATCTTAAATCTGAAATTTCCAGAGGTGGCCAATATTACCAGCTACAGCTCGTAAAGCCACTTAGAATGGGCAGGTGTCTTTCCCACCTACCTGTCTGTCACAAGCATGGCCCTCTCTTAGATGTTTTTTCAGCTCTATAGTCTGTCATTCCAGGGTGCAGCAGAAAGTTGAGGTGACAAAGTCCTGGGTACTTTCTGTAATTTGGGCACAAGTGTTCCCTACCTGCCACTGTATGGAGCCTTTTCTAGTTAAGCCTTGCATTCAGCATATCAGCTCTTGCTTATATTTGTTCAGTTCTTTAGAGTTCACCATTTTAAAAATCATCAGAGCAGCTATGACAGGTAAGGAAACTGAGGCAAAATCTTAGAACTGTAGACTTGGCAGTAAATTTCCAAACTTCATCTCTTAGCCCACTAGGAACAATTATTTTAAATATGCTGAGTTCAATAAAATGGAAAAAAGTGAAGTTTTTCTTTTTCTTTTCTTATTTCATTTTCTCATTCTAGAAAGTGCTTTGAGAAATGCATTATCAGGGTCAATAATTTTGTAAAAGTGTGAATTTACAAAACAGATACAACTGAGAGTGATGGGCAACAAAGAAAACCCATCACAAATCCACCATTCTGGCTATAGACTGCCCTCAAACGTTTTTCTGACTAATAGGATAATATCATAATTTACTCACATTGTACATGTATATGTTACACTGATTGAAATGTATGTTGTTTTATAAATAAATGAAATTATTTTTTATAAATATCACTGCATACCTTTTACCTAGGAAACTCTACTAGGTTTTCTATATACTAAGAAAATAAGATCCAGACTATTTACCTGTCTCATCAAGCCTCTTACAAAAGGTGTCATTGTGTAAATATTATAGGATACAAATGTTTAAAATAAAGAACATCTCAGGAATTTGAAAATTTTAGAAAATGTCTAGCAAAGTGACATAAATGCCTAAATGTTTCTCTAAAATTTTCAAAGTCAATTTTCATATGTGGCATATGAGCTTCATGTGTTATATTCTTGATTATTGATATGAGATAAAGCATTTTTTTAAGAAAGATATGAGAAAACAAGTAGGTGTGATGCTGTTAATATAGGAAAAGGTAATCTAATTTATCAAATCAGTGAGTTGCCCACAAACTGTGGCACTTGTTTTATTAGAAACAAATGGCTTGGGACAGTTGACTGAGGAGCTGCTCAGGAGCTATAACAGCTAGAGCATATGACTATATTTTGACATGGTTACCTCGGGACCTGAATAGTCCTTTTTTTAAAAAAAATTAATTATAACACACTCATGTGCACACAATGATCTGTCTTGACCACCTCCCCTAGAAGGCCAGGCATACTGCAGCATGCACAAGACCATCTCTCAAAGTCCAGAGCTCTGCCCAACCTGCTCATCTGTTGTCTTAACTACTTTCTCATTGCTAAGACAAAATACCACACCCCTAAAAGTTAAAGGAGGAAGGGTTTATTTAGCACATAGTTTGTAGAATTTTCCAGTCCCTAGTCAGGGGGCTCCAAGGCAGGGTGGTTTGGCAGAGGAGCATAGCAGAGCAGAAACAGCCCATGGGATGGCAAGCAAGAGGCAGCAAGCCCCAAGCAGCAGGTAGAAGAAGCAGTGAGTGACCATGGTGAACCTACCTTTCCCTTTTACCCCATCCACTCCACAAGGCTTTTGGGTGTTGCCACCCACACCCAACTTGGGCCTTCCCATTATCCATCCACACCTAGCACTGTGCCAAACCCAGTTTGTGCAAGGGAGGCACAGTGCCACTGAGCCAAATCCCCAGCCCTGTGCAAGTGTTTTAAAGACTTACTGCATTTTCTTAAACAGGAAGTTGATCAAACTTCTAAAAATAATTTTGAACTTCGTTGTTCACAAGGATGTTTATATTAATAATCCTTTTGAAATCTAAAGTTGAAATCTGATCCTTTCCAATTTCCTTGGCTTTTCCCCCTTGACTTCCTTGTGGGAATTCACTGATTTACTCTCACCGGATCTGTCCTGGGCTTGGCTGACCTCATTCTGGGACCTAAAGAATGATCAGGTAGTCTGAAAGCCTTCTTCTGAAAGTTGATGCTTGTCTCCCTATACAATGAGAAAAATAGCTAAGAAAGAAATTTGCAAGAGTATGCGGGCACTAATGTTTACAGTGAATGAACAAGTCCAGCGCCCTAAAAGGTACTGCCACATTTTCAGCTCGTTTTCTTGCTCTCTGTGTGACAGCTGGCTGTCCTTGTATTATTGTGCTGACCTGCTGTGAAATGCAAATAATCGATACAGGAAAAGAGAAAATGCTGCACTACAAGAAATAGAGTTTGGAATCATTTCCCTACATACATGCCACCTAAAGGATCAGCTTTAAAAAGTTTATAACTCAGATGGTCAGTTGTCTATGACTATTTCGATTAGAAAAATATAAGAACACATGACAAAGAAACCCCAGGGCTGGGAATTTAGCTCAGTAGTTCCTCCATCTGCCTTGCAAATAAATGCAAGGACCTGAGTTCGATCCCTGGTACAAAAAAAAAGAAACTCCATATGGAGGGATAGTCACATGATTAACACTGGGCTCTGTTGATGAGCTGGGACTTCCAACAGATATGTTGTTTAGGTTTTTGGTATTGATTTTTAACCAAATACAACTGTCTTTTAGTTGGACTATCTAGAGAAAGCCTGGTTTTGAGATCCTCATTCTAAAATACTTCATCTATAGAATAAATGTATAAAATTTAAGACTGAGTTTAATATATAAATTTGTTAAGCCCCCAGTGACTTAACTTCCTCCACTAGACCCTACTTCTTAATGGTTCCTGATGCATCTTTGTCTGTCTCTGCCAACTTGTCCTTTTCTATAGCATTCATCTTAGTAGTTAAGGCCTTTAGAATCAGGCCACCTTCCTCCTATTTCTACTCCGAGGGTGTATGAAGCCAAAAAGACTCACCCAAGTACCTTGTATCACTGACAACAGAGTTTCCCTACATTACAGCTCTGAAGGAAGAGCTTAGTTCAATGAGCTGGACACTTGATCTGCTATAGAGCAAGTGATTTTTTAAAAAAAAAGCCATGGGAAAGGACAATCTGTGACACTGTCAATGTGGGGCAGAGGGAGTTGTCACAAATGGTAAGAAGCTAGGGAGAGTAAGAATTCAAAAAAGGTTGGAACCAGATCAGGTCAGGAGAGACAAGGGAAAATGTATTCTGAGATTTGCAAGGAGACGCTGCATTTCCAAACATATATATCTTGGAGTCTTGGGCTCAATTTATTTTATATGTTCAAGAATATGGCTTTTAATTCACACATAAATTTAAAGTTGCGTTATATGCAGGGCAATCAGTATGGAGCCTGGTTAATGGTACTTCTATAATAAATGGTTATGATGACGATGATAATGATGATGGCGATTTTACTTTCTAGATAACAAAAGACTTTCTATTTTCTGTCTGTATTGTCAGATCAGAAGGTTTTAGCAATTGTTCACAATGTATCACAGAACAAGTAGTTCTTTCGGGCATTAAATAAGGCTCATCACCAGCTCCCACTGTTCTACACAGGTTTATCTCTGCCACCATTGTGCACCCAGGAAGAACGATTGTTCTCAAGCTCCAAGTGACTGCATAGGGGAAGTGGTGGGAAACACTGAGAAAGCCCAAGTGGTGTCTGGTAAGCAGTGGGCCTCTCAAGTGTCACAGTGAGTGAAAGAGCTCAACAGCACCTTGCTTGATGGTTTCGAGCAGGTGTCTACCCCATGGCAGAGATTCCCGTGCACAGCAGTCAACTTCCTCTTACTGTAACAACTGTCTGAGACAATCAGCTTATAAAGAGAAATGGTTTATTTGACTTATGGTCTCCAAAGTGTTTGGCCATGACTGATTAGCCCTGTTGTTTTAGGCAGGAGCACATGATGCAGACATCTGAGGACTCTGTGGTAGACAGGAAGCAGAAGAGAGCAGAAGGAAAAAGGGTGGGGTGCCATAATCCCCTTCAAGAGCATGCCCCCAGTGACTTAACTTCCTGTCACAAGTCTCTGCCTCTCCATGTTTCTGCCTCTCCCAGTGGTGCCACAGGTTGAGCACCAACTCTTTAACATATGCATTTGGGGATATATTTGTCTAAACCACAGAATTACTCCCCCTTCCCTACTCCAGGGAGAAACAAGATCAAGTTAAGGCATTTACTCCAAAAAGAATGAACTTCACCTGTAGGATTCCTGCAAATACTAAGGGGCTTGCGAGTAAGCTATATTCCTTTCTCTCACTAAGCTCATTTTAATTCAAAGGAAAAGCCAGGAGCTAGTAGTAGAGACACAAGAGCCCTTCCCTGATATACCCAAGCCAGGAAGTACCAATAGCCACGCAGATTTTGAATGCAGGAGTTCTCCCTTTCCATTTTGCTGATGCCAAGTTCACTTGTCTGATCATTTCAACACATCCCAGAAGAACGCATCATTACTAATGAGGTTTCATTCCTTTGGCAGCCAAATGTTAGCATACCCATAATCCCTGTGCCCCAGGCAAGCGTTTTCTCTCTAATGGACAACCTGTGGATCATGGAAAAGCCCAAGAAAGTCTGGGAGGTGAGGGTGTGCACACATCTGTGTGAACATTATGACTAAGGACCTTAGACCCCAAATACAACTTCAAACTAGTTTTAATGTACCAGCGCCTTGGAAGCACAGATAAAAACAACTAACAACTGCAAGTAAGTGATGAGATCCAAACCAGGCAAAATCTGAGCATTATTAGCAAAACAAAACAAAAACTGTGAACCCTAAGAATGAGCAGTTATAAGCTATAAAAGAAAATGATATAAAATAGAATTGTGCTGGATTATAGAAGCTTATTTAAGATCCCTAAAAATGTAAACACGAAAAATACAAGCTTGTGATTTATTGCTATAGCTAAAACTCTGGTAATACATTACTTCAGACGATCCCTTGGTCATCAACTTTTTAAAACATTAACTTTATTGGTACATTTTAGGTACACATAATCATTACGTTTATCCCTGGGAATTTGTGCCTGTACAAGATATATCTTCATTCTTGTTCTTTCCCATTCCTCTTCCCTCCCTTTCATCCTTCCCTATTTACAAAAGCCCTGCTTCCCTTTTTCCTTCTTTTCTCATTTTTCTTTCCCTTCTTTCCTCCCCCCACCCCACGTCCCCTTCCTCTTTGAGCTTTTGTAAATGAGGACCACAATGTATAACAGATAATAATGGATAATGTGAAATAGTTCATCCTTTTTAAAAAATTTTTTGTGTCAGGGATTGAAATCCTGTCCTATTGTTTGCGAGGCAGGCTCCAGAACCGCTGAGCTAAATCCCCAGTCCAGTTGGTCAACTTTTGAAGGCTAACAATTGGATACATGTCCAAAATGTGTAGCAGTTCCCTCCCCTGAGTTCTTCTGCAACGTCGCTGAATAGAAACGTTTTTTGCACTCTTCTTCTGGATAAAGGTAAAGAAGTTTTCCACCAGGAATACCCTTCACTGACTTAGAACTATACAAAGTGCTCTAAGTGCATGCTTAGGCCTTACACCACTTTGCAATACAGGTAGTGATGAGTGCACTTCAGGGTAGAGGAATCCAAACCTCAGAGTGGTTAATTAGCATGCCTGAAGTCACAGAGCTGGTACAGGAACTCAGAATTCAGATTTTCCAGCTCCAATTTCCACTGTTTTAATCATTCCAATTGTTTTCAAAATATACAGAGACTTGGGTATTTTATAATTCTTAGTCCTAGTCAAGTTTTAACTCTGGAGGTTCTCAGACACCGCTGTGTATAATTTTGTGTTTATTCTCCCTAAATAGCCTTTTGATTCTGATTTTTTTTAATTTAAAGGAATAGTAGCACAAAAACTGTCCCTACTGCCTCAAAAAAAAAAAAAAAAAAAAAAAAAAAACAGAACAAAAAACAAAAAAAAACCCAGCTATTCAGTCTCTTAACCATTGAAAGAGTGGAGAAGAGCTGCTAAAATCATTAGATCTTTTCGGTCAGGGAGACCTGCTTATTTCACATGTTTTGATCAAACGCCTCTGTTCCAATCACACCAGGAAATACTTCACTTAATCTTCAAGTACCTTTAGAATAAGCAAGCCATGTGTCTCTTAATAGAGATCTTGGGTTAATATCTAAACTCGCTGTGGAGAGGGGCTGACCACTTTCTAGGCGACTGTGTGTAATTCTTATCAGGCAAAGTCCAGCTGCTCTTGCCTTACTAACGGGCTGAAAGTGACTCCCTCAGGCCCCAAGCTAGGATCAGCTAAAATAAATGCAAAATGCACAACCCTTCCCCCCTCACAGATAAAAGGCTGTGGCTTATATAGGCCTCGCTTTAACAGGGTTTCAGTTAGGTCTCTGGTTTTTGCACCCACAGCTAATTGAAGGGGCAACTAGTGCAGACACAATTGAATTCGTAGTTAAGGGGCCCCTCACCACCTGGCTTGTACACACAATTAAGTATTGGCACCTGCAATGGTAGTATGTGTGAAAGTTATCCCAATAATTACTTGCCAGGTAGAAATAGAGGTAATTCTTACAACCCACTCTAATTCCAATAGTTATTTTTAAATGGACTTTTTGTTGAAACAAAAGAACTCCAAACTATACAGTGCTTTTAAAAGAAACTTACTTCATATAGAGTTCTTTTCAGGTGACCCTCAAAACTACAGCTTTAGACTGTTTTTATGTATAATTCAGTCAGAGGAATATTGTTTGTGTGTATTTTTTAAGAACATGGCATAAGACTGGGTTCACTCGTCATTCACGCATGTGTTCAGATATCACACTGAGCGTACACTGTGCCCTGGCCTTGGGGAAACTAATTCAGGTACGACAATGTCGGCCTAGGAACTCACTATAGAGGGCAGTGCTAGGGTTGATGCTTTTAATCAGACAATTAAAATTCAAGATGGCAAAGATATGTATTTTACCAGAGGTGACAGGATGCACAGAAGGAAACTGTGTGCAAAATTTTACAAAAATCAAAAACCATTGAGTTCTTCCTCCTGAGTGGAGTCATGATATGTATAATGATTTTAAACAACCACATGAGTTTATCTTTTGAGAAGACTCTGCTGTGTCATTTACGTCTGATGTTGCTTGATAATGTGCGAAAGGTTGCTTATTTTTGCCACGCTGTGCAGAGTATGACAATAAAGGATTTTCATAAATGAGCAATCACTATATTATGTAGGACATGAAATTCCTCTGAGCACTTATGGGAAATAAGGTCCCCTGCCTTTGCCCCAAGAGAGAGAACATGACAGCATTTTAGCATATGATTCCAGTACCTATGCATTTTATTCTCTTAGCCACAAGGGACATTTGCAGCCTAAATGTCACCACCCCCTGTTCCTTATGTTATTTAAACACAAACTCGTGAGTAAATCTACAACCTGTAGATTTTGCATGGATTGGTCTTCTTCAAACTGGATTTGACTGGCTGATTCCTTCCTCTAAGACTGTACTGCTTTGATGTGTCTTGTCTCCCGATGAGCCGACTCACTTAGGGCGGACCTGTAGAGAGAGACAGTCCTTAGTCCCCAGTCCTAGGATCACCACACACTCTGGAATTTGGACCCATGCATCTTGAGTATAAGGAAAATCATAACGTCTCCAGCAGAGCCACACTCTCCAGTGAGATGACCTAGCAGAAGGCCCGATGGGGAAGGCAGGGCCAGCTCCCGGAGAGTAGGAGGCGAGGGCAGGCGCAGGCTGGGAAGTAGGATCAGCTTCGAGACCTTGAAGTGCAACAGCTGTGAGTTGTCTTTGAGGCTGAGGATCAAGCAGAGAATATGAGATAGGCAAACGTTGGCTTAAACTTTCTTCTCCCTTTGATTGTACGTGGACATCTGCCTCATCTCCTGTAAAGAATGCTTGGCAGCTGTTAGCTCAGAATAACACAGTTCTGCTGCGCCAGCCACTGCCCCGTCTTTTAATACTTTAAGCCAACTTGTCTCTGCTCTACGCCTGGCCTGGTACAAAACTATGCTAATGCCTTGAGCTAACCAGCTTTGTCTCTGCCATGGAAAACACAAGGGGACAGTCTTGGGTTTATTTTCCTGGTGTGCTAATTGGCTTTAATTGTTGGCCAATTGGATTTCAAATTCAGAAAAAAAAAGAGTGCTGCACAAAGACAAGTGTGCACTTAAGACCGTGGGAGAGGTTGACCAACACTTTTGGTTTCTAATGTTGTGGGCTTTATGCAGATGCACACGTCTCCTGGTCCTGGGGCTCCAAGGGAGGATGCTCCCTACCATCCTTAATGGGTTCTTTTGATTCCCACTTTCCCTGTAGGCCAAGTACCAGGCACGGGGATGAGTTACCAGAAATCAGTGTACATGCATCCTTAGTGTATTTCGCTTCCTTTAAATCCCCAGATTTTATTCTACCGTGTTTCTTCCTGTCATTACGAAATCACCATGTAAGAAGAGATAGTGCCAAGTTGAAAGATATTTAAAGTGGACCTTTTCCTACCTCATGCATGGGACTTGTCTTCCATGGTAATAAAAATGTAGATTAATTCCACCTAGAGTCCTCATTAACCTCATGATCAAAAGGATGCATCAAAACTGGTCCCCAGAACTTGCAGGCTTTATCAGGGAAATGCAAATTAAATCCTAACAGTCAGCTGTTCTGGGGGATCAAGACAGGCACTCTCAGGAGCACCGATTTATCTCCAGTAATTGTGAACAGTTTTTCAGGTAGTGCTGTGTCTTAAATTTGCCACTGAAGTGAGATGATATTGCAAAATCATGATGGTTATCTTTTCTCCGAGTCAAAATTTCCTTCAAGGAGATTATTTTGGCGCCAATTCCCCAAATTCCTTTTTTTTCTATATTGAGTCTGAAACTCAACCACAAGCACAAATGCTTCTACGGCTTTGATGGAATTGACCATTCAGTCGGTGTGACAGCTGTCAGTTTAGGCACAGAATTTCTGACATTTTTGACAGCAGTGACCAGGTGTCAGGCTGAACACACTGGAGGATTTCGTCAAAACTTGTCCAGCCAGTTTTGTGATTGTACAAAGCCAGAGGGGCACCATCCCTGTACTCTTCTGAATACCTTGGGAGCGCATTAACTTTTTCCTTCTTCTGGATCTAGATGCCACAACGCTGTGATTATACATACATTCATTATGCAAGGCTATGTGAGGCTCTGTGGCAATTACTTGTTTTTGCATTTGTAACTTACAAATGCTACAGCACAGAGTGTATCATCCATTTATCGAGTTCTAATTCCAAACAAGATGAATCTTTGCTGCTTGGCATGCCAGACATGCAATTCCAGGCCATGTGAGTAGGTTTACCAAGACATTCTCTTTCTCCATCACCTGTGAAATTTACCTCATCCAAATATCACTCATCATTACTCATTGCCTGTGAACCTTCTCCATCTCCCTCAGGAAAGTAAGAAGTATGACGATGGACCTCTATTTTATCGCCTGCCGACTCCTCAACACCAAGAACTGTGCCTGTTACTTTATTCTATTCAGACCCTTGCCCATGATGCTGAGAGATTTCTGGACCAGCAGTGCTTATTCTAGTGATTTAGGTCAAGGAAGTTTATTTTGGTATTTTTTGTTTTCTCAACTCTATTCTCAACTCTATTAGCACTTTCTACTTATCTAACTTGAATCATGTTATCTATTTTAAATTATATTTATTATTTTTTTCTTATCCTTTTCTTGTAACTGTGGCTATCCAGAATATGAACAGCATAGTCCACAATTGGTAAATACAGGATTTTCCAAGTGGTACATGAGAAGAAATGTGTTTAAAATTAAGAACAAAGCACTTAAAAGGGAACAGTTTTTGTTATTATGATTCATACACACTTAGGGTGCATATTAGAAAAACTCCACAAACTTTAATAATAAAAAATACCAGTTGGATAAGAGAGATGTTGATTTAAAAAGACTTCATAATTCAAGTGATCAGAAATGCAGCATGATGTTTTCATTGATGACCTTGGTTGGAACCAGAGTTAGCATCTTTATTGACCATGAGCAAAATGTTAAAACACATTTATTTGTGTAATCCCACCATCCCCAAAGAAGCACAGTTGTTTTAAAATGTACAATACATTTGTGAGGCCAGTCAGTTTTCACTGAAAGCATTTGACAATATATTTCCATCACCGTTAGGGATGATCATTTTCTCCTTCTCCTTGCCAACTTGTTTGCATGAGTCATTTTAGAAGTCACCTGACCAAGGGATGGAGAGCCGACACACACTGTCACTTTGACAATTCTCATGAGCTGCAGACACACTATTTCTGTCTCTTTATAAGACCAGCCATGTCAGTTTCTCTCCCTCATCTTCCTTGAAGAGTCAAATCCTTCTGAAGAGCTAAATGATGTATGAGTGACACTCGGACTGAACATGGATAGTTAGCCCACAAAACCATCCTCTCTCGGTGAAAGATGATCATTATCTCATGCCTCAGGAATGTCTCAGCTTAGATTGTCTTGGTCCTGATAGCAACCTCAAGTCAAAGTCATTACCCTTTATGGTTTGTACTGTGAGACTTTCTTTCCCTAAGTCACCTAAAATGATGTGACTTGGAAGAGTACTATGAGTATTAATCTTGATTTCCAACTTAACTGAATTGAGATACGTTATCAGACTAAAGCACACTTCTGAGTGCATCTGGTTCAGTCATTAGGGTGAAGTCTTGAATTTTGTAATGGGTTCTTGGTCCCTTCCTCTGTGTCCCTTCTTCCTTGGGCTCTGTGTCCCAGCTGCTATAAAGTAAGGAGCATTGCTACACTATACCCTACCACCATGATGTTTCTGTTTTGGAGCCAGCTAACCATGGACTGAAACTTCTGAAACCCTGAGCCAGATAAATCATTTCATCCTCGGTGTTATGGGTACCAGGTATTTTGTCCCAGAAATAGAATATAGAATAGTGCTTGTATACAAACTCAAGTACTGTGATTAGAACACCTTAATTTCTACAGCTCCTGATCTGTGATGATAAACAATAAGTAATGATTGTGGAGTGGCACCACTTGCTAAATACTACACTGAAGATGTCTTATGAGTTACCTCAATTCAATCTTTCCAAGAATCCTACTGAAATTTGCTGTACGTAGAAATTCTGTGGTGGTGTTAGGAGTAGGGGCCTTTGCAAAGTGATGAGGTCCTGAGGCAAGAGCCCTCATGAATGGGAGTAGTGACCTTATAAACAGGCCTGAAGGAGCTCATTTGTAAAGGTGAAAAGGCATTATCAAAAAGCAGGCCCTTGCTAGACACCAGATCTTCCACTGCCTTGGTGATGGACTTCCCAACCTCCAGAATGTAAGAAATAAAATCTATGTTGCTCACAAGCCACTCAGTCTGTGGCATTTCGTCATAGCATTCCAAAGGAACTTTAGACAAAAGTATCTTGTCCTGCGCTCATTGTAGAACCCCCAGCACCAGCACTAGCATGAGAGTCACACTCACCACCATAAGCAGGATCATGGTGGCACAACGTTGTGGGAAACAAGTTGCAGTCACTATTGAATGCCTGGTGGCCAGGAAACACTGAGGGCTATTTTCTCCAAGACCTGTATTTTTTCAAATACAGGTGGGTGAAGCTTAGTGTGAGTTTGAGAAATATAGAAATAGGAATCCACCCTAGAATAGTGAACTTAGACTTTTGAATTTAAATCTTCACTCTGACAAATTATGAGTGGCTTATTGGAGGGCCTGAATTTGGTAGAGCAAAGATTTAAATTTAAAAATCTAAGTTCACTATTCTAGGCCCTATTTCTATATTTCTGGCCCTTAAATAAGCCACTCACTCACTCTCTTTGAATTTCATTTAAACAAAAGGATTCTTTAGGTAGATATGTACTATGGAAAGATCTGTTAAAGAGAGTAAACCTTACTTTAAAAGTTACTGTCTCCTGCTATTGCCCCTCTTTCTCCCTGTGACTGTATGTCTTTCCTGGATTGTGCAAATTTCATCCAAGCAAGTTACATCTTATGTAGCTCAGTGCTCAGTGTGGCCAGTGTATACCCTGTTCAGCAAATGACTGAATGAGCTAGAGGTTGATGTCTCACTAGGTGCTAACAGGCTTCACTCTCTCCATATCTTTGGTCCTAAGCCCTAGGAAACTTAATAGTTCTAATTAAAATGTGATCATATAAATTCACTAATGCAGATGGACCAATAATTTGATTCAGTTAAAAGAACCATCGCTGTTTTATTCTGAGTGGTTTGTGGCTCTGTATTTGAAATACCCAAAGAGACTCTCAAATATTTTTCTAGACCAAACAGTTCACAAAATAATCATCTCTTCCCTCACAGCAGGCCAACTACACTTTGAAAAAGGAACAAAAACAGCTCTTAAAAGCTGAAAGTCATAAATGGCTCGGGGTTTCCAAAACGTTCACATTTTAGACACAATAAATTTTTTCTCGCTCCACGAATATATTTCATGTGAAAGAGATGTAGAAGAATTCAAATACAAAAGTTATCTTTCCAGCCCAAAGTAGAAGCCAGCTCAGTGGTACAGCTGTCACAGGGCACAGCCTCCCTTCTGGGTTTGCCTGACCTCGGCCGCTACCTCCTCTCCTCCTCTTGGAAACGCTGTGTCCTCTCAGGTAGGTCACGCTCCTTTGAAGGCTGATGCTGAGAAGAGCAATCTGGAAGGTCTGCTGCTATCTGCTTTTCTCTCTGCACAAGACAAGACCACCCAGAGGTTTTCTGAGAGAAATACTATAGCAGCTACTGGGTCTGTGGCTCAGAATCCACACCAGTCAGTACAGGGAAGCTGAAAACTTACCCAGGTAGGATCCAAAGAGAAAGGGATCAATTTAGACAGACAAACCTGAAACAGATTCTGTACCACTCCAGACTCACCTCTTCTTGCCTTCTCCAATATGCAGCTCTACAACCAGATCTGTTTTTAATATTTTTTGCTGATAAACTATTTTTGTAAATATTCCTTAACTCTGTTTAGTTAGCTTTCCATTACTATAACAAAATACCAAAGCATCATAAACTTAAAAAGAAGAAAGGATTCCTTTGGCTTATAGTTTAGAATCCATGGTTGGCTGGATCTGTTGACATTAGGTCTGTGTGAAGGCAGCACATCGTGCTAAGAGAGAATAGCAGAAGAAACATCTCACCTCATGGTAGGCAGGAAGCAAAGAGAGATTAGGCCAACCAGTATCCCACAATGCATTTTGAGGCCCCACTGCCCCCATGACCATAGAACTCCAGTAGGTACCACCTCTTACAGGTTCCATCATCTACTAAGATGAGGATCAAGGACTAACACACAGGCCCTTGGAGGACATTCTAGATCCAAAATGTGGCACAATTTAAGTCTCATTACAAAAGTTTTAATGCCAAATACAGCCCGAGTTCCTAACAGCCTTTAACCATATCATGAAAAACCATTTTCTCCACTTCCCCATAGAGATCCTTTATGAGAGCCAATGCTTCCCTTGGTAACTGGAAACTCTATAGGGTGTGAATGGGTTAGAACAAGCCTTGTTCAAACTTATCTAGTCCCTCCTTCCTTCATCTAATTCCTCACCTGACCAAGCAAGGAGATTACAAATGAACTGACATCCAGATGGTTCTGCGGCAGGACCTCCCTGTGACTGTTTCTCCCATCCCCGATGTCCATGCTTCATTGAAAGCAAGGACTTCCTCAATTTTGTGTTGAGTTTGTTTCTATGATTTTTTCCAAAGCCAGACGCCAATATCACCACCCGTCAAGGTCTGCATCCTACCCAGCTGTGACAGCCCACCTCTCTTCAGCCACGTGTCCCACAGAAGGACTCATATGAATATTCTTTGAAAACAATGAAGCAGATGTAAAATTTATTTGAAACAAGATGGATCTACACCTTAAGACTTGGTTACAAAAAAATCAGCACTCTCTCTTTATTGAAAAAGTTGTGAGGTTGTGAGGTTTTACATTTATAAAATGTAGGAAAAGAAACATGCTCTGTGGCTAATTAAAGAGTGAGAAAAGAAGTACACACGACAGGGTGAGGGTGGAATGAGAGAACAGAGTGGAGAAATCCATACTTTTATTTTAATCCTTCATTTAACAAATGTACTGAGCTTTAGGATAGCTGCTGTGGAGAAGGTAGCACTCTAGTTGCCCATTGCCATTGTAGGGCTTATAATTAGGATGGGAAAGGAGTAGGCAGCAAAAATCTGTGGTGTAAATTTCGGATGATAAACAGCATAATACTGTGAATGACAGCGATGATGATGTGGAAAAGAAGAACAAGGGTGAAACTAGGTTAGATGTTGTCCACGGAGTCCTATTAGAGAAAGAGACTTCTATGTTGGGTCCTTGTGGATGAGAGTGCCACTCTGTAAAGACTGGAGCTACAAACATTCTGTGTAGGGGAATAGTTAGACATCTATGCAATAGAAAAGGCTTTATATCCAGAGAGAGATAGAGAGAGAGAGAGAGAGAGAGAGAGAGAGAGAGGGAACAAGCTAATGTGCTATACATTGTATAAATAAAATAAAGTATGAGATTAGCATAAATATTTTAATAATAGTACAAGGGGAATGATACAAGAGCCAAGGCCACACACACACACACACACACACACACACACACACACCACATGCAAATGATATGTCATAACCCTAATGATGGGTCAAAATGAAGGTCATAGCCCTAACCCTGTGGAATCCTAAGACTGACTGTGGTCTACCTACTGTATGATCTGTTTTATTAAATTCCCAGAAAACTCTAATAGACAGTGACCATTGTTTCCATTTTTTTTGTCAGTTAGGATAACTAACTTGAATATAAAAGTTAAGTAAATTCCTTAGCATAGTATAACTATTGGGTGACTGAGACAGGTGTAAAGACATACCTCCTCTACCCGGGATGATTTTTATATAGCTGCCTTCTTGTTGCTTCAGTACACCTCATAATTATGCTCTGAAAAAAGTATAAATATGTATTGATCAGAAGGCTCATAGGTAAATCAAGCTATCATGCGAATGTGCAACTGTAATAAAGCTCTTGGTCATAAAGGCTGTAATATGAAAGTGTGTTATCTCTTCCAATGCCCAATTTCTTCTCCTTGCCTATGAAAGGTGAGCCCTTCATACTTCACAAATGTAGCTTGGAATGTGGCAGAATCCACTGACTCAGATAAAAAGTTACAGCCTCACTGGGTCCTTGCATGGTACCCCTTGGAAAGTCTAGAACAAAAATAGAAACAATTGACACCAAAAAATGAAAATTCCCTCCAAGTAACTGGAGCAAGAAATGAAAAGGAAAACAACATCATATATGATGTGCTGTAGATGCTGAATATAAATTCTGCTGCTTTGCTCCAGAGTGACCCCAAAGATGAACATTTCCAGAACTCCTACTTAAAAATTAAATGTCTGGTTAGGTTTAGGAATATTAACATTTCTGGAATTAAACTCGAAAAGATACTCTGGCTTCTGGTAACAACCATAAGATTTGTGTAAAAACCCAGACCGAAACTGTGATGCCCTTCATGGCTTCTTGAGGGTCTCCCTGACCTTTCCTTGGCACATGAATCGAGGCAGCTCTAAGTGGAGTGACTGGGAGCTGAGAAGGGCGCTGCTAGCATTTTTCTCTGTGGTGGTCTCTTCAGGAGGGCATTGGATTACATCTCCCCGCAGCCACCAGCTCCTCCTTTGGCCTCAGTAAACCTTGCGATGGTGCCTTTTTTCCCTACACAGCAGGCCGCTCTAGCGCCTCTTTGGCTACTGGGGCTGAATCACAGAAGTCAGAGGGTGTGCGACCCAAATTGATAACTGTGTTCATTGACTTTCCGTTCCCAGTTCCACCTCTTTCATTCTGTGGACAGCTTTGTCCCACAGAAGGAGATTATGCGGTGGACTGCAGAAGAGATGGGACTTCAGGAAGATAGAGCGCACAAAAAACTGTGACAAATTGCAATGACAGGGCTGCGATGGTCGCTTGTGATGGAGTGAAATTAAATCCCCCACCAAACAATACTGCTTTATTCTGCATCTATGGGGACCCTTGTTGGACCTAGATTGAGAGAGAAATTCAGAAGACGAGGAGAAGAAAGATGCATTTACACAGCCCAAAGGATATTTTTTTCACATTCCTCCGATTTACTTTCCTCAACAAAATGGCAATATAACCCTATCTGAATAGGTGGCAAAATGTAGCAGCACACCTAAGTAGCTACGTGAGAGCGTAGGGCATCCTTTGAGAGTGCCTCACTAACATTTTCAATGATAGTCTTAGGTGTAGCTGCAAAACCAAAACCTTTCTCACATCCCAGGTCTACTGAGGGATTGTATCAGGATCCCAAGAACAACGAAAAAAATCTGCGTAAATACTCAAGCCCATTATTTTTCTAGATATATCACTAACCTTGTTCTATCCTATTCATTTTCTATCATATAGCTTACTCCAGGACCCTACAGAGAATTATTGATTTGTGCTTGTGCCAGGCACCTTTGGATGTGAATGTGGAGTCCCATTTCCAGAGTTCCCAAATCTCAGCCCAGAGAGGAATTGTGGAAACACTCTTCTGTGAACCCCACTTTTAAAGATCCACCTAAAGTAACAAGCTTATCTCCCTTCACACAACCAGTGGAGTTGCCCTTGCGTTCCTGGAAGCTAACGTAAAAGTCTGCCCAGAACGAGAAACCTCTGGAAAGCTCTGGGTGTCAAGACAGATGTGATGGAAAGATGAATGCTGCTGACTGGTGAACTTGTCTCTCTTTGGTAATGTAGTTCCTGCTGTGACAAATTTCATATATTGATAACATAAATGTCACCATCTTAACCATTTTAAAGTGCGCAATTCAGTGGCTTTTAGTTTTCCATCTGGTGCATCCATCACTGTTACTATATATTTCCAGAATATCGTTATAACCAATGCCCCAAAAGCCTGTGTCCACTAAGCATCTCACTTTGGTTTTGCTCCTACTATCAGTCAATGGCAATCACAAATCTGCAATCTGTCTTAGCAGAGTTGTCCTTGGACCTTTTGTAGAGAAGGCATCATTCAGTGTGTTTTCTTTAGTGTCTGACTTATTTCACTTGGAGTAATGTCTTCAAGATTCATCTCTATTGCAGTGTATATTGATGCTCCATTTCTTTCTATGGCTGAACAGTATCCCATTGTGTGGAGATACAATATTTTGTTGATTCATTCATCAGTCAATGGGCCTCTGGGTTGTTTGCTTTTGGGGGGTAGTGTGAATAATGCTGCTATGAATATTTGTGCACAAGTTTTTCTTGAAAATGTTTTCAATTTGAAGAGTCTTACATATTTTAGAAATAGAATTTCTGAGTCAGGCAGTAATTATATGTTTAAGTTTTGAGCAACTACCAAATTGTTTTCTATAATATCTGTGTTATTATACATCCCCACCAGGAAAGGACAAAGGTTTTCATTTCTCTCCCCTATTGTTAACACTTGTGCTTCGGCTTGTATCTAGATGCCCCTCCAATGCCTCATGCAATCGTAGGTGGGGCATTTTTAGAGGTGGCTGCATCAAGAGTGATTCATGGTGCAAGGCTGGGATTAAGGATGTGTGATTACTAAATCACTTCACTGATTGGCACCATCCTAATCCCAGTAGTGAAAATGAAGTATAAAAGGGGCAGATAAAAGCTGGTAAGGTCCCTCATTGTGCTGCTACCTTCTGCCCACTATGAACTGTGTCTCCCCTGCCACCCTGCCTTGGAGCCAGCTGATTATGGACAGAAAACCTTGCAAACTGTGAGTTAAATGAACTTTTCCGCTTTAACTTTGGGCGTCGGGTATTTTGTCTCAGCAGTGAAAGTAACTAAGATAATTTGTTGTTTTCCATGTTTTTATAGTTACATTAATAAATATGAAATAGTGTTTCACTGGGGTTATGATTTACATTCCCTAATGGATAAATATATTATGTATCATTTCATGTGTTTATTGGCCATTTATATATTTTTTAACATCTGTTTAAGTCTGTGTTCATTCTTTGGTTAAAAACTTGATTCTCTCTCTTTTTGTAGTAGAGTTAATGCATTTTGACAGAAATTGTGACCAACAGCTCAGTAGAGCAACATTGTAGGACAGACGGACAGTAGAAGTAGACTGTTTTTATTCTGAACCAGGACATCTGGCAAACCTGCACTGAAATCTTGTTCTTTCACTCAAGAACTCTATGAGCTAGGTAAGTTGTGAACATCACCATGTCTTCCTCTCACTGTCTATACAATAGAAATATGAAGCCAGATCTTGTAACATGAAGATTAAATAAGACAATGTACATAAAGCTACTTGTACAGTGTCTGGTATACAACAGTTGATTGCAGGCAGACTTGGGCTTGACTATTCAACTTCCAATGGTAGGTGAGACAGTGTCTGGTATCCAACAGTTGATTGCAGGCAGACCTGGGCTTGACTATTCAACTTCCAATGGTAGGTGAGACCCGGAGGAGAGAGGGGACCCAAAGATTCTATCCTATATGTGTAGCAATTGATGGTTCCTAATGGAAGGAACCTGAAATAACAACCTGCTGGCCTAAGTTACCAGGTAGTAGCACCAAGAGCTTACTCAAAGCTAAACTTGGAGTGGGATTTGCAGGTAGCACTGCAATAAAAAATGTATAGGCTTCTGTTATGAATCAATTCAAGCGATCAGTTAATAAATATATACTGAGCACCCCAGGGGCATGAAGATAAAGAAAATATAGTGCCTGCTCCCAAGCAAAAATCAAGATGAGATGATAGTGGAAAGATGAGATCTGGAATTTCTGCCCTGGAGGCCCAGGCCTAGTAACAGGCTGTGTTTAAAATAGTTATGAGTAGAGAACTCTTCACATTTGGAAATTTCAAGTTCACAACCTCAACTCACTCAAGTAAATGTTAAAAAAAAGTGGCAGAAAACAGTCTGTTGATCATCTTCTTAATGAAGAATTGCTAGTTTTGCTTTGCATCTGTGGTTTAGAAAACATGGAATTTTAATTCTATTAATATAAGACAAGTATCTTTTCTGTTTGATTTGGATTTCTCCTCTTTTCTCTAGTTAAAAAATTTAGAGAAAATATTAAAAGATAGAAATGTAAATTTTCAATTCAGAAACACTGGCCTCCATTTAATTTATGCAGAAGGATAGATTGTTCTGAGGAGTATAGGAAATTCTGGCTAAGAGTTGATTTGCTATTACATGGCTGGTATTCAACAAAGGTTTAAAGTATTTCATTATTGGACTTAGTTTTTTTTTTTTTTTTTTTTAGATTTAAGGTTTAAGTGTGGGAAACCATGCCATATTATCATGATAAGTGATTTTGTACACAGACTTAAATGCCACAAAACGGATGTTGCATTTTTAGTGTGGTCAGCATTGGCTATTAGGGATCTAGAAAATAGTTGAGCCCCTGTTTCTATCACCCCTTCTTCAACAAAATGCACACAAAGAAAGTTGAAAGTAAATTCCAGCTGTTTGTTTAAACAGCTGGATAGCCAGGTACAGCACCATATCATTGTATCATAAAGTAGATTATTTCTACCTGCTGGGGCTCAGCATTCCAGTTTTATGGATATTGTCACTATTAGTATAACATTTTTGGTTTCTTTGACTGCGACTCTGGTTTGGGCTGAGATCATTCGTACACGCCAAACCTCCTACTATTTCCCTCTTCCCATCTCCTTCTCCCTCCCCCGGCGCATTGCAGCTCAGTTGCCATGGCCAGACTTTAAAAACATCTCAGACTTAAAAGGTTAAGATCTAAGGGCTGCTGATTTTATCTGGGCTTTTAACTAACACAGGCAGGTGGATTAGAGATATGTGTACAATCCTCACTCTAGACACTTGGGTAAATATGCACAAGTGCCGGGGCAGCCGAGGAAGCAATCTGATGTTATTGTCTATTAATTCCAAAGTGGAGATTAAAGAAATCAGTAGTGTAAATATCAAAAAGGATTTCCACTTACATATAAGAACATTACTCAAGCAGACTGGTTGCTCCAAATTATATGAAAGCTTTTTGCTTCAAGGAAAGTGTGAATTTGTTTTACTAGAAATTTGCATATTGTTTTGTCTCTCTTTGTCTGCCAGGAGGGTGCTAACTCAACCAAGAATTCTGTTCACATGGTAGTAATTTATGCTGCTTAGAGTTTCCATGCAGTTTTACCCCAGTAACAGATATGTTTGCCAGTTATAATGTAGAACTAAATTTTATTTTGTTTTTTTGGGTTTTTTTTTTTTGTCTTTCTTTATGTAACATTTCCTAGAAATACCAAAATACAGGCAAGGGAAGCTGCATATCAAGTTCAGAACATTTCCAACTTTAGACAGTAGAAGAATTTCTGTAGTGCCGCACACTTTCCCTCTGAGCTGTAGAGTCCAAGCTGAAGTTACACTACCCTTGTGCCACTGCAAATTAATACCATCTGAGTGTTGGAGAATTTAAGTGCAAATCCAGCAATTTTCCAGCCTGCTGCAAGTGGGCTGGAATATGGAATAGACTTTCGAAGGCTCTGTTCTGGGATGGCAATGTCGGTTAAAACACAGGTGCCCTGATTTCAGCAACAGTCATTAAGAATCACCATTAGCTTTTATTATACCATACCTGCATTTAAAACACACAGGCAGGCACACACAGGTTTCTAATCAGCCTAGCAATGTGGCCAACGATGCTGCAAGAGCAGTTCAGAATTCTCAGGAATCAAGATAAGAGATGTATTTCCACGGTATATTTCAAGACATCAATCACAGGTCTCAGTCTTCTTTGGGTAATACACCTAGGCACGCAGAATGGAGTTTAAGTGGAGCCCAGCTCCTCCCTGGAGCTGTCTTCTGGGTGACTGTGCCAAAAAGAGCTATAAACATTCTCCAAAAGAATCTTTGAACTGCAATATTGGGCTTCAAAATATGATAGCCAGACACCCTGCCAGTTCTAACCAGGAAGCTGGTCACCCAGTGAAAAATATGCATTAAACCTATTTTAACATGAGGTAGATTAAAGATCAGCAACCATTCAAAGAAAAAGTTCCAAGTCCCGACCCATACTCAGTAAAGCACAAAAAATGAGAAGCTGGAAGGGAAGGAGTAGCTGTCCTCCAGAGGCTCCGAGAAATCTTCCCCTGTCAAAACTGTCTCAACATATAACTCCCAGTTAAAGTTTAGTGTGGATCAATATGGCTCCTAGTTTCCATTTTAATCAAAATGCCTTCTTTCCTGACCTAGGATGAATTGATCATTTCCTTACATGTTGGCATAAATAGTTTCACACACACAGACACACACATATAGACACACAGACACACAGACACACACACATACAAGGTTAATATGTACTTCTCTACAGAGTGGCTGGGATTGATCCCATAAATGAAAGAAAGTTTTGATAGGGATTGGTGGGACCAAAAATGTTGATCTGAGACAAGACTACTTTCAGAAAGTGGAGGCTTGGGGAAAGAATAAAATAGGGGGCTTTACATGCCTCAAATGTGAGGGGGCAGGAAGCAGCCAAAACAATGAGAGGAATAAATGGGTAAAGATCCTTATAGATTGAGTGACCCTTAATATTCAATTTCTTGTCACTGGGACAAAACAGTCAGCACCCACAACCTAAAGGAGGAAAGCTTTTATTTTGGCTGATGGTTTCAGAGGGTTCTGTTCGTAGGCAGCTTGCTCCAAAGTAGAAATGCCATGGCAAAGGGACACAGCGCAGGAAGGCTGCTCATGTCATGGTGGCCCGGAAGCACAGAAAGAAAGGGAGAGGGGAGGAAGATATGCCAATGTACTCTTCTAGCTATGCTCCCAGTGAACTGTCTCTCCCTTCCAGACCCTGTCTCCCAACCGTCCTCAGCAGCCATGCCACCAATGAGTAGAGTGCACTGTGATCCGACAACCCTCCAAACATGAATCCTTCAGGGGACACCCGGGTCCAAACCATAAAACTTGTCTGAAATTCTTGGGTTTAAACATGTTTCAAATTTATGACTACTTTGGATGTTGGAATGTTTTTATTCCAAATGAGATACTCTGAGGATGGGATCCAAGTCAAGAAATGAAATTCACTTATGTTTTGTGGACACCTCGTGCACACAGCCTGAAGTTAATTTCATGCAGTATTTTTAATGCAGCTTCAGTTTTTACTGTGACCAGTCCCGTATGATCAAGTATGGAATTTGCCATCTGTGTCATTGTCTTAGCGCTTACAAACTTTAAGATTCTTGAGCATTTCAGACATCATATTTTCAAATTATGATGGTCAACTTGCTTTCAAAACCTTATCAACATACTAGTGTTTTAATTTTCAACCATTCATATGGAATTTAGCACATATAGGTATAATTTCAATCTACCATAAAATAGATATAAGCACTTGACAAATTTCCAGCCCTGGTATACAAAGATATTAATCTATGATTCTCGTACGAAGACCGAGTAGGTTGTAAGTAATGAGGCAAAGAGTCGATTCTGGAAGAGATGAAAAGTGTGTATGGCTCAAAAGATTCCTCTGAAAATGAGTCCATGTGACAAGTTAGGTGAGCTTGCCTTCAATGTAGTGAGTCCATATTGAGTCCTGGGGAAAACTGAAAAGAAGTTTCCATCTTTTCCATTTTCACCTGGAAATATAATGAGTTTTATTCTCACTTTTCAAAACTATCAGGAAAAAAAATCACAGTTAAAAATGCTTCGTTTGATATCTTCAAAGGTCTATTTTTTGTCTTATATCATTTCAAGTGAAAGCAGAAAATCAATATAAGGATATATCTTTCATACCAAAAATTTTTAAATTGAATTTAAGGGTATTTCCTTCTTTTAGTACCTAGCCTTTTATCTAAAATTGTTTTGGGGACCTCAGTTGAGATCTACCTACATTTTAATGCAACTCCAGAAGCTTATAAATTCTGAAATCTGAAATGCTAATTTTAATAATTGTGACAGTTCTGTTGGTAACTTCACTGATTGTCAGACATTGGAAGAAATTTCAAAGAAGGAGAAAAGCACAATAGAATTCTCAGGCTGCTTTTAGACTGAGTGTCTGTGGTAGCGCAGGAAAAAGAAGGACAAAATCAGTCATTGTGGACAAGTTCAAAGTCCTGATGGCTTTTCTAGGAAGAACAGACCCAAGAGAAATGGCATGAAATAAAACAGATATCTCCAATTAGCTTGTCTACACCCTCTGCAGAATTCTGAAGGTGAACCAGTGTTCTCCAGGTGAAAGAGCATTCCAAGCCCCAGGCGCGCCCTTCACCCTAAACAGTTGTGTGTCTTTGGTTTTCAGAA
This sequence comes from Fukomys damarensis, assembly GCF_012274545.1. NCBI lineage: Eukaryota > Metazoa > Chordata > Mammalia > Rodentia > Bathyergidae > Fukomys > Fukomys damarensis. Next base: position 11,373,629 of record NW_022900919.1, on the reverse strand, counting down.
TCACACTATCTAGATATTGTTTGGTAATTGTACTTCTTTCTTAGGTGCAAGAAAAGGCATTATTATGAAAAAAAACATAAAGGTGTATGTGGGCCATAGCATGGGTGTAGCTGAGCCAGCAACCCTTTCTACCCATGTGACCTTTACACAAGTCCTTCAACCTTCCTCAGCCTCAGTTTATCACATCCATAAGACGGAAACAATGTGTTGTTCCAGAATGTGAATAGCCTAGCAAATTGGACGAGGTCTGCGAGATACAGTCTCCGCGGAAGGAGCTCTTACTACTATGGTCCTGCTTCCATTCTCTGCTCCATTTAGCTCCTGTGTGCACACAACTTCGAAAACCATAGACAGGTGTTTTGTCTGTCACCACGGCACACTTGAAGATTCAATTTCATTCTCTTCCAGGTGGAATTCTTCCCCTCATCTGCTTTTCCATTATACGTTTTATGACCAACCCAACAATAAAGAATCAGGTGAATTCAAGAAGACAACCTGCGAAATTGACAAAAGAAGGTCATCGACCAATACAAATCTCAAAAGCAAAACAAAGCAAAAACTCATTTGCTTTCTACCACTAGGCAGCCTCTCTCAACCCCACCTCAAATTCCATGAAAAGACAGAGAATTCCTAGGAAGTGGAGCTCATACCCAACTGGTACATTCTTTCTGCAAAACCTCACCCTTCGTACTGCAGTGCTCAAGTCAGCTTTATGTCAAAATCAATGGGTGGACAGAGACGCTATTCCACACCAAGGTGCTACAACAAACAGACAAGCAACCTTCCTGCGCACCTGCTGGAGACACTGTGTGCAGGCTCTGCATTTCAGCCCTAACCTGTATTTGATATGGTGTTGTTGCAGCTGTGGGACCACGGTGGTTTATTTAAGTGGCTCCAAATGTCTGTCAGTGTGGCAACCAGCTGAATACATAAAACAGGCTCTCCAAACCCTTTATGGCCCAGGGTCAGAGTAAATGGAATAATAAAATCCAAATGCTTTTGTCTCCTTTTCCGTCACCCAACCCCTCCGCATAAATCTGCAGCTTCGCGGTGACCTTCTCGTTCAGTGTGGGATGAGGCCACGGTTGGAGATACATTTGGTCTGCATCTTGGGTCTTTAAAAGCTTTTTCCAATTAATTTTAACTGGCTTCCATAAGGATCGAGTACAGCTTCCTCTCCTCCCACAACCCCTCATTCCCACCTTCTTAACCAGCCAAGTGACAGTGCTCGAGAGCCATGCATTCATATCAGGCTCCAAATCACTGAAGACAAACACAATCCCAAGTCCAGGAACATCTGAAAGAAGAAATGTTCTTATTTGAAAATCCTGGAGCTCGACTTGGACTCTATTTAGTGGTTCCACCTCTTGCTATTAAACACCTATGCAAAGGGAAAACATACTGCCAATCCTTCTCAAAGTATCTGTAGGTGGAAATCTGGAAAGCAGGACATTGGTCCTTGGTGCCAGCTGAAGAGACCTCCATGTCTTGTTTGTGTTAGTGTTTTGAGGCATAGAAAGAGAATGGCTGCTGGGCCTGCTCAGCTCACCTCTGAGTGTTTCAGAAGACTAAGAAGGGAGGAATAAGCAGGGGTGAATTATGGCACAGAGGGGGATGACAAATGGAGATCTTGAAAAGTTGAGCAGGAGGACCTTTTGGGCCATTTGTTGGCCTTTGCTACCCTCTAAACTGAGGGAAGAATTAAATAGCAACAGAATGAAGCAATATGAACCACATTTATTTTCTTTTACTAGAATGCAACATATGTACACATGTCCTGTTTGGTGCTAGCTATGGTGAGAAATATGGATCTAAAGAAGGAACACCTCCAGGTTGCCAAGGGCCACAATGGCTGTCCTTCCTCAGGAAGATGGCAGCCACAGAACTTGACTTTGAACAAATATGGTTAATTTTGAAAATTTTTCTAATAGCCAAAGAGGCTCTTTAAAAAAGAACTCTGGGTCTTTTGCTTCCCTCAGCAATTTAAGTTGGTGATCATTTCTAAACTCTTTCCATAAACATTTTCTATTTTTACTGTATCTCTATTTAAACATTTTTATTTCTGGTTTCCAAAGTTTTATTTGTCTTTCTTCTACTTACCTCCGCCTTTTTGTTCTTTATGTTCCAGAGCATGCAATGACTGTATAGGGGAAGGAAACCTCAACAATAAATCTGAAAATTTATTTGTCTAAAAACCTGTGGTGTTTCATAAATGTATGGAATATTCTAACAGGAAGCAGGCCCTGGATTTATTTGGTTTTGCACTTCTTTTGTTTGGCATAAATAAAAAGAGGAACTGGGGTCCTCAGTAAGCATTGTGTTCTAGTCCACATAAACAGTTAGGAGAAGTTCTGTATGGCATTTTCTATAACTTCCATATAGCCAGCAATAATTCTCACCTGGTGTTTTGTAAAGGACATTCTGAATAAAAGTTCTGTTAACTACCAGCTCTTCTGATCAAGGAGACTTCCCTTGAGCACAGATCATGAACTATCTCATTTCATCAGTTCTCATCCTACAATTACTGCACCTGGGACCACCTGAACTTCAAAAACATATATGGAAGCTGATAGTCCATTGTCAATTGTCATAACAGCTGATGAACTAAAGAGTTTATAGAAGAAAGGAAGAAAAGACAAAAAAAAAGGAGGGAAGGGGGAGGAAAGATGGAGGAGAAGGGAAGACAGGAGAGGAAACTCAAACTTGGGTTAAATATTCCCACACCTAAGGTCAATATTGTCCATATCACTAAATTTGGACCATGCTAAAACCTACCCTGGTACAAATGAAGGTATAAAGTACGTAAGAGAAAATATTTTTAGGTATATTTAAAAAGTCTGATTAAAAAGCTTAAGCTTATGTGAAGTGCCCTAGAATTGTTTAATAAAGACATCTTTGAAAGGAATAATTATAATCCACTGAAAGCAAAGGGTAAGCCATGACACACCATAGAAAGTCATAGACAAAAAGGGTGTGCAGTGTGCTTTACTTCTTTCTAGTGAATTCATTCACAAAAGAAAGAAACAATGGAATCCTGTGGCCCCTGAAAATCATCCATACCCAGCCACCGAATCTTCCACATTACTTCTTTCTAGTGAATTCATTCACAAAAGAAAGAAACAATGGAATCCTGTGGCCCCTGAAAATAATCCATACCCAGCCACCGAATCTCCAGCTCAGCATGGATAGTTTCACTGAAAAGAGATTTAAAAGTGTTTTCAGAGGCAGTCATTAAATTTCTTCGATTTGTTACTCTTTGAAAAATAAAGTTTGCTTTTCTTTCCTGCTTTTCACAGCTCAGCCGTGGGGAAAGTATTATGTCCAAGATACATCCTTACAGGACTTCAAGGGTGGCTTTCAGTCTGGCAGAAAGAGCCAGCGGTTTCAGTGAAAATATGTCTGAGTCCAAAATGTAATCAAGCAACTCTAAGCAGACAGTATTCGATTCTTTCAGTTTGTTTATCTGTAAAATGTGGACGGTGAAAAGCATGTTACAAGGTTGTGGCAGGATTAGGGGAGCTAGCACAGGTCAAGGGCGGAAGGCGTAAGTGATGGGGACAGATTAACAAATATGGTACCGATGTGAATAGGCACAGTACACTCTACCAACCTGCAGTGCTCCTCTTGTGTTTGGAGCGGTGCTCTGTTACCTGACCCTCCTCTACCTATTAGAAGCCACAGGCCAGTTTTGCCCATTTTATGGCACTGTCCTTCTGTGGCCCTGTTCTCCTGTGAGTATCCTCTACTATTCAATATCCTGTTCAAGGATTGTCACAAATTTTTAAGCTGCAGGCTAACTAAAGTGGAGCAAAGAAATGTTTACTGAGACTGTTTGGAAACCTTTCGTTAATCCTCCGTTAAGATAAATCAAAGTCAGGTACCTTGTTCTATCTAGAAAAAGCAAGGTCACTTTGCAACTTAGAGCAATCAGAAGCCCAGTGAACACAAGTTCATGTCCTGGGCATTGCCTGGTGTGGCAAGGTTGACTCTCTGTTCTCTAATTATATACTGTTAATTATAAGCAAAAATCTTATCATTTCTGCATTTTAAACTTCTGAATTCTTATGGTGCCTCCCTATATTATCCATTCTATATATATGAATATATAAATCTATATGCTGATTTTAAAAGACCATGTCTGTTCTAATTCCTTGTCCATAAAGTGATTTTTAGATAGCATTTTAATAAATACAGTGAAAATAAAGATGATCCAACAGCATTTTAAATACAACAGAACAAAAGCCAAATTTTGAATCCAAACCAGTTTTGTCCAAAAGGTGAAGCATTCTTTAGCTAAATTTTTGGCCTAGAAATCATGAACCCCTTTTCACGGATGGAGAAAATTGCACAGTGTCATTTGATCCTGGCAGAGAGCTTTAAAAAGCATGGATCTCTTTTGATCTGTGACTCTGTGCTTCTTCACTGAACGCTTATGTTCCAATTCACCAAACTGAAGTTATTTAAAGAAATTCGTTTCCTTTGGGAGATTGCATGACCCGATGTAAAAATCTAAAAGACAATATAATTTAAATCAAACCAAAAATTAGTCATGATGGTAGTCATTTCCTTCCTCCTTTTGTATCCAGATCTTGAGGCCACCATCAATAAAACCAACAGTTTCAGAGTATCCATTAAGACTCTTGGGTCAGCTTCAGATCTGAGCTGAAAGAGAAGCCATCCAAAGGCAAAACCTTATTGATCAGGGCTTTTCCATCCATTCTGTTGCTTAGTCTGGTGGCGGTGAAATGGAATATTGTCATCATCCCTGATGATCCCTCTGTGACACACCAGGCTGTTCCAGATGTTTCTACACTGAACCACCAGTGACTACACGGGGAATGGTATTGTTTGTTTGGATACCAGGTAGGAAGAACTGAGGCTGTGGATGATTTACTGTTGCCTCTCCCATGAGCTGAAATATAGGCATCCAATTAATGTAGGACATACTTTTAAAAACTTAGTGAATGTTCTTGAGAAAGGAGAGCTACAAGGGACAATAGAGAGCCAATCTGATTTTCATCCTTGCAATGTAAACTCTAAAGATCAATTTTTTTTTTGTCTGTGTCCCTTGCAATGCAGTCATGACATACAGGCCAGAACTATACAATTCGGATTTGGGGGTTTAAAAGAATATTCAGGTAAAATGAGGCACTCAGAGGCAGGGTAAGAAGAATGCTATATAGCACCTTGCTCAGAGAGCAGTTGACAGTTGGGATATAAGATGTTTGAGAGACGATAATTGCAACAGGTGGTTGTTACACTGAAAATAGATCCATTTCAGCCAAGATATTTTCAGACAGCACCACAACATGCAGGCCTGAAAAGGATGAGGGGAGAAGAGACAGGGACAGGGAGAGGAACAAAGAGAGGGAAAGGGAGAAAGGAGGAGGAGAGGAGAAGAGAAGAGAAGAGAGGAGGGGAGGGGAGAAGGGAACAACAGAGAACTGCAAGGAAAGGATTTGGAGGGAGGTCTATGATTCCGATCCGACTCTAGCACTTTACCGCATCATCTGTGATCTGTGCTTAATCCTCCCATTCCCCATTATTGATTTATTTAATCCATGAACCGGCAGCAGGAAGGTATGTTTTACAAGCCTTTTACAAAAACAAATGAGATAAGGCAGCAGTAAAATTGATGGGAAAAAGAGCTTTATCATCATTATTATTTTTGCAGTAGGACACGGGTAGTAGAAACTTGCACGGCAGAGCCAAAAAAAATGCCACCTGCAGTGAGGGAGGACAACTGAAAACATGATCGTTGAGGCCATGGTCTTTGATCAGGTCCTAATGCATGGTCACAAATACTCCTTCCTGTAGAATTGTAATCTTCTTCAAAGAAACAAACTACAGCATGAAGTGATAATGTCCCTGGTCTGAATGGGGAAAATGCAATTGGATCTTGTGAGATTCATTTTAAAAAATCTACCAAAGTGTGATGACTTTCACTAAAATGTGAATTACTGATCACTGAACAATAACATAACTGAATTATCATATAAGTCAAGCCTAAGATAGTGTGAAATTTAGAGATATGACACTATTTTACATGTTAGAAACAAAAAAGAGTTATTTTATATGCTAAAAATGGTGTCAAACACACTTCATACATGATTAATATGGTACATTTTAAGAGACATTAAAATGGGAACGGAATGGGTAACAAAATACAGAATTAAAGGATGAGAAGTTAGGAAAGATAATACGAAACATTTCATAACTTCCTTCACCTCTCTCTCTATCTCTCTCTCTCTCTCTCTCTCTCTCTCTCTCTCTCCCATTTTACTGTGCTGCCACAGGCTGCCTCAAACTCCTAGGCTCAAGAGATCCTCCTGTCTCAGTCTCCCAAGTAGCTGCAAATGTAAGTACGTCCAATCATACCCAGCTTGGAACACAGTCCTTGACACACTAATTCTGAGGCTACTGTCATAGTTGTAATATTTATATTAATGCTAACAGAGTTAAAAAAACAAGACACAAAATTTTTTCTAAAGGCTTCACTCTGGGAAGGGATAATGGTTGGACAATGAAATTGCTTGGATCACTTGCACCAAAATTAAGATGTTTAGTTTCCAACATTTCATTTTTGTTTGTAACACAGCAAAATTTAGACAAATATATTCTTAAAGGGGCCATTCTCTCCCAGACCTGGCTTTTTGTATCAGGGTGAGTGGGTGTGTGGTTGTACTTCTTCATTTTTAAAATTTTTAACTAGCATCATAGTGACCCAGTAATACTTTAAAGTTTCACAGCCTTCACCGCTTGCAAAACTTTTGCCATTTTCCTCTTGGCAGATACAGATGATAATGAGAAAAAAATAGGGTCAGCAAATGTTCTGTCATGGAGAGCAGGTTATTTTACTAATCATTTAGTCATTACCTTTGTTTTAATTTGGGAAAATCTGGAATAAAAATTGAGTTTCAGACCACAGACATAAAAGGACAATGCCAAGTCAGACTTTGCAATGTGCTACATCACACACCCTTCTCATCTTAGAGTAAATGTCAGATTTCATGAAGGAGGCCTGTGTGTCTTCCAACATTTCCTATAAGGTAACTAACAATGTGCATTTGCTATGTATTACACATTTTACATGGATAAGCCATGGCCACGCTCCCAATACATCTGTAGAGTAGGTGTAATTGAACTCATCTGCAGAAGAGAAGATTTAAACACAGGAAAGTTAGAAATTAAATTAAATAATTTTTCCAACTTCACAGTTAGACAGGAGCAAAGTTAGACTTCGAGCTCTACACCTCAGTGAGTTCAATACTGACGCTCGTTCCTTACCAAACCTCATTACTTCCTACAACCCATGAAGAATGGATTGCACTTCCTGCTCCTTGCTCAATGTACAAACCTTCATTTTATGAAGGAAGCTACAAAAATTCAACACCTATGCTCTAAACCCCAAAGAGAAATTATCGACCACCTATGTCTTCATTCTAGCGACATATTTGTTTCAAAACTATTAGACCACTGTGCTGCAGGTGGTGTGCTCAGTAGCCTGCCTGACAGGGGTTTGAACTCCTCACAGACCTCAGTCCCCTCTCAGGGACAGGTCACCCAATACCATACACCAGACCCTAGCAAATTCTCAAGAATGCTAAATTAAATATAAAAGTAATTAAAGTAAAACTTATACTATCACATGTTCTCATTTTGCATAGCAACTACTTAATACAATAAGAGATGATGGGCATAATTTTTGTTGGAAAGAGGTACCTTCTTATTTAGAAATCTTCCATTAACATGGTTCAACAATACTGAAAAATCAGCCAGACTGGAGAAACATGAAGTAAAGAGAGAGCAAGGATGTTGGGCAACTACTACATACTCTGACAGCGAGATCCGGCAGCACATTCCTTGGTATGCAGCTAAGTGAACTCAGAGCATATGTCCACACAAAATCCTTCGAGTAGATGTTTATTGCAATTTTATTCATAATTGACCAAACTTGGAAACAACTGAGATGTCTTTCAACAGGTCAATAACACGTGGTACATCCACACGATGGAATATTATTCGACACTGAAAAGAAATCAGCCACCGAAAAACATGAAGGACACTTGAAAGACTGGGCATGATGGGAGGCTTGAATGTGTCAACTTGGTTGACTTTGGGGTCCACCTGAGGGATCACTGGAGCACACACGTGAGTGTGTCTGGTGGATCTTGGAGGGAGTCTTTGGGTCTGTGTCTGGCTCTTGCCCCTTTCCATCTGACACTGTTCCCCGTTCTGCTTATTGGCCACCATGAGCTAAGCAGCCTTGCTCCACTACACCCTTCCACCATATTGTTTCTGTCTCAGCCAGCTGACCATGGACTGAAGGCCCTTCAAACGTGAGCCAAACTAACTATTTTCTCCTTTTAGTGGTGGCTGTTAGGTACTGTGTTCAGCAGTGGGAAAGCTGCCTACCTCACAAAGTGAAAGAAGCTAATTGGGAATAGACATTTAATTTACAATTCCAACTATATGACATTTTTAAAAAGTAAAAAAAACAAAACAAAACAGACAAACAAACAAAAATAGTGGTTTGCCAGAGGTCAGTTATGAAGGAGGGATGATCAGGTTGAGATCAGAGGATTTCTAGGGCAGCAAACCTATTCTGTACGGAACTGTAATGGTGGATACTCATATAATTGTTTATTTGCCTAAACCCAATGAACGTTTAGCATCGAGTGAACCCTAATATATATTACAGACTCGAGAGCTAAAGTGTCCAGGGAGGGTCACCACCTGGAACAGAAGGCACCACTGCAGTGAGGGAAGCCCGAAGTAGGAGAGGCTGTACACGTGGAGGTTAGGGGAGACATGGAAACCTTCTGTGCTAGCTTTATTATGAACCTAAAGCTGCCCTAAACGTGGTGTATTAATAGGAAAAAAATTACATTTGAGGCTTTTTTTTTCTTATCTCAATGGCACAAAAGTGGAGACATTTTCTAAAGGGAAAAAGAGGACACTTTGGTGAGGGGAGGATTTGCCGTTGCCTGATACCCACTCTGAGTTACAGCAGTGCTGCTGGGTGGGGAAGGCTTGGGAGCCCCTAGATACTGGTCCAGAGTCCGTGTATGTGCTGCCAGTTTGTCACACACGCTGGCTCCCGTGCTCTGTGGCACTGCCACGCCTCTTCAGCTGGCCCGTGTCAGAATCAGTGAGGGAGACGCTTTCCAGAAGCAGAGCTGCAGCATCTGGCTGCCTGGATCCAGAGTGTCAGCTGCTTAACATCACAGGAAGGGGCTGAGCACCTGTCAGAGCCCCAGTAGGGGATGGGAGTACGGAGTGATTCAGACCATGGGAAGGCGGGGGAGGCCCAAGAAAACAAGGAGAGGAGCAGACTGTGCTGAGCTGGAGTTTTGCTTCCCTCCAGGAAGCACTCGGGGAGAGAATCTGCTTGCTACCCATAGAAAATGGAGGAAGTTTTGGGAATCCCAAGACCAAGCGAGCAGCAATGAATAACTCTGAAAAGCCTATGTAAGCAGGACCTGATTGAGAGCCTTGTTCCTTCATCAAATTGAAATTTTATTAGCCAGCCTCCAGATGCTTCTCCTTAAGACAGATTAATATCAAGTTTGTTGTTCCACTTGAAATTGAGGAATGGGAACGGCAGTGTTAGAGCCAAACACATGTGAAGTGTTCAAGAGGCCCCGTAGGACGTCTCCTCCGAAAATAATTTATGAGTGAGCTCTGTTCTTCCTTGCATCAGTCACCATCCACGTGCTGGATCGGATAGAAGAGGCTGGGAGACTCTTTGGCCTCCAGCCCCCACCCGCAGTAGGAAATAGGAGTTTACGTCCAGAGAGAGCCCGATGTGGGCAACGAAAGGCAGCTCATCCACTGGGGCTGACTGTGCTGGAGAAGCTGCCTTCGCTGGATGACCCAAGGGCCAAGCTGCAGAGTATGAAAAGAAGGAGGAGAGGGATTTCTCGGAAGGAATTCCCAGTAGGGAGCCGATGGTTGTACAAGCCGCTAGAGGACTGTGGAGTGGACACAGCCCGCCAGAGAACACATGGTAGGTGTTCAGGAAAATCCCAGAAGGCTACTCCTGGTCTCAGTCATCAGAAGACAGCAAGTCTGGGGCACTTTCCCTGGGGTGAGTGAAGTGCATCTCCAGGGTGCAGTTGTCCCCTCGCATGACAGAATGTGGATGCACCTATCACGCTGCGCCAAGTGCCCTAGAATTCACTACCAGGCCTGGACTGTGCTTTCAAGAGATAGATTCATGATTCCTGTATTTAAAGACACCGGAACGACAGACACCCCCTTAAAGAGAGCTTAGAACCACTCGCCCTTGTAATTTCTGTGCAGATAGACTCATCGTGGTAAACATTCTCAGAAACTAGACCTCAAGACTAAACTCTGAGATAGAAATGGGAGGTGTTAGCATACCAGTGAGTAAAATAGCGTGAATCTGAGGCTAGTAGAGCTGCTGAGTCTGTGCTCTGCGCACATCCTGGAGTGCTCCCAGGAACTGGTGGTGATGGAGTGGAGCATTTTCCATTTGGAGAGGTAGTTTTCATTATTATTACAGGCTTTTGTCAGTATTACAGAAACTGGGGGGAGAAGAAGAAAAAGGGCTAATCACAAACGCTATTTACCAAACCACATTAGTCAAAATACTGCATTTTAAAAACCCCTTAAGTTGTTATACATCATCATATAAGTCATTGCCAAGTAGTAATACAAATTCTTGAGAGCTATGTTGACACGGAATTTGTCAGCCGAAGTGCTGGAAAATTTACCTCTGCCCATATATCTGTAGTCATATCCTCCAAAGAAATTAACATATCATAATGCTAATATTTCAAGGTAATGTTTTCTCATGAGGATGCCATATTTTATCCGTTAATATCATCTGTGTAAAAACTATTCAATTACAGTATCAAGCCGCCTGTGATTAATATTGATACCAGCCCTGTAACACCGACTTTGCAAAGGCTGTCAGCCTTACAGTCAACTCTGCAGTGCAGCAAGGAGAAGCAAGGACTAAAATGGGACTGAATTTAGGACAGACAGACAGGAAAGGAATTAGTAGCCCCCCTGAGAGTTAGCCATCTTCACCAAGTGCTTCAAAGCTCTGGAATTCTCCTGAGTCTTAAAGATAGGATGACAGCTGGGGGCTTTCTGGAGACCCCGAAATGGGAAAGGCTAGCAAGGTAGGCATGCAGGAGTCCTGGAAAAGTGTGTGAAGGCCAAGAGGCTGCAACCATTCATAAGCACAAGGAATTCTGGGAAATTTTCATGGAGAGACCCAGTGGTGTCACTTTTTCTTATTCCCTCTTCACTTTTGTCCTTACTATTTTCTCGATATCTCTGTGGTACTCACATATCTACCATCTTTGGCTCTTCTTTTAAATTGTACCATTTACCCTGAGCTTTGTATTTGTTTCATACTTTCAAGTGGTTTCTTTTACCTCTAAAAATTACTTCTGAAATCTGATCTGTTCAGAATAGCTTCCTGACTACTTTGAAGCTTATGAGAGACAGAGTGTTTCCTACATAAACCGGTAGGCTCCTTGGCCAACCCCTGGCATTCACTTATAAATTTGCTTGACTATAACTAAATTCATCCAGGAAGTGTATGTCCATATTCATGGATTCACAGCCCTGAACGAAAACAATCAAGAAGGTTTATCACTGTGAGAGCCAGAGGCTGCTCTGTGCTTTATAGCTACTGACAGCACCATTAAAAGTAGCCAGTCATCTTGCACATTTATGCCATTGGTCCTGAGACAAACTGAGCTTAAGAATGCTGCCTCCATAATTTTGATTTTTAACCAAAAGTTATCAGCTAATACTCTGGTACTGATGGGCTGAGGCGTGGTCAGAGCTGTCAGAAAATGAAAAAAAAAAAACAATCTCCACTGTCTTAATATTGCATCAAAAGCAGATGTTCTAATTTCAGATGACTTCTGGGACCAGGTAGTTAAGAGTATACACAGTGAAGTCAGCGTAGTTTTGAATGTTTAGTCATAAACTTTTCAAGTCATGTAGGAATGGTATAGTATTGTAAGATTATCTGAAAATAGAAGTAAAATTCTAGATATCTATGTACAAGGTGTGATCAAAATATGTGGGGAATGTTTAAAATTTTTTTTTTTAATTACAGTAAAAGTCATACTGCCATTAATTTCTCTTAAAATACTCTCCTCACTTCCAGCTCTCTCATTCTATCATTTTGCCACTGTATGAAGCAGTTCTGGAAGTTCTTTTCCATGAATGTCCTTGTGAGGTGTGATCAAAAATACAGTGAAGCCTGCTGCCCACTTGCTACTCAACAGAAAGGCAGGTTTATAAATCCCTGCAGTGAGTCCTCCTCTGCCTCATTCACTAATCACTAACTGTGTGACTTTCGGCTCTTCCCCGAAGTCCAAATGACCCTGGAAAGTAAACATTTTGAAGCCATTTGGAACATCGAGGCAGACAAGGCAGGGTACCGAAAGGTATTCACAACAGAGGAATTCCAGAACCGCTTCTGAAAGTGGTAAGCGTGACGGGGTAAAAGTATTGGAAGTGAGGAGCAGCGTGTGGGGGAGAGGGATCTGTGACAACGTATCTTTTGTTGTAATAAATTCTGTTTTAATTTAAACACGCATTGTATTTCGTGGTTACATCTTGTGAAATCTCCCAACCAAGTGTGAGATCACTCATGTCTAGATGGAGTCTACACTGTGTGTGATCTGTACAATTTGTAATTTGCTACCTGTTGATCTCATCACATGAACTGTTGAATGGATTGAGGTAATCTGGCAGACAGTTTATAGACCAATTTAGGACAAGCTCATCTGTGCCGAATTAATTTACATCAAGGTTTCCAAAGCATCCTCAAAACATACTACTTAAGTCAACAGCAAACACATATTGCTTGGCACAAAAAATTCTGTTTGAAATAAGTCTCAGAAATGTTGATTAACACAGCAATAAAGAAAACAGGAGATTCAGAATGACAGAGTGAGAAATCCAGCAAATCTTCCTAAATACCAATGATAAAACTGATGAAATTGTCAGAGGTAATCATTCTAGTATTCTGGAAAGCAGCCAAAAACTAGTTGAGAGACATTTGTTAAAGATAAACTGCTACAACTCAAGTCTAAACACTCATTTAGTCTGAGTTGTTTGAATCCCTTCCACCTGCACTCCATAGGTGCTACAAGGAGGAGTAGGCCATGAAAACCAATAGCAGCACTGACTGAAAAGACTGGCTTGGGGAGTCACATTGAAAAATTCCACATGGAAAGGTGTTACTGCCAAACAAAGAGAGAAGACCAGTATTGCAGGCAGCCTGAGGTTGCATTTCAGTTGTGATAAGCAACAAACTATTGCCAGACGCTTACCAGAAAACTCTAAGGATAACACAGGTAGTGAACCTTGATAGATACCCATAGGCAGTGAATACTTCCGCAGAGTCCAGAGGCTACTCATCTGCTCAGGACTACACACACTGCCAGGAAATACCTACCTGAGGGCTCTGCCTGTTACCAAGGGTTCGGCTGAATGTGAAACCTTGTGCATGCATGGATAAGACAAGAGAAATAAAAGACAAGGATGCCTGTGAGTGGCCTGAACTTTGAATGAATTTGCTCACCCCACATACAGACTCCTTGGAGAAGGGTGGAGACTGCTGGCTTGAGGGGCTCCACAGCAGCCTGTGACCCATGGCTGGCTGACCACCGAGGAGCCTTCAGTCAGGCCAGTCTCTAGGAAATCAGGATTAAACACAGAAACAAGAATAAACATAGGCCCTAAGCAGAAGCACCAATAGCTATTCACGGTAAGAAAAATGGAAACTAATGAATTATTCCTGGAAACACACTAACCAAAAGGACAGCAATAACACTCCTGGCATAAAAGGGTGGTTAGAATCCAGATTACTATATCTGCTCAGATATATTACTCCACAAGTACAATTTTCTACAATTATTTCTAAGATGTGCAAAGCACTATTAAACTGATTCTAAAACGAGATAAAGAAGTCAATAGAAACTGTCATTGAGAAGGCACTGATGTTAACATTTGTGTGCAAAACTTTTAAAGTAGTTCTTAAAAATATGTTCAAATAGTGAAAGAAAGTCATGCTTAAGTAGAATATGAGTATAATGACTTATCAAAGACAAAATTATTACTAAAGAAAATTATATACATGGGTACATATACACACATAAACATATATATGCACAGAGAGAGGATGGAGAAGGAGAGAGAGAGAGAGAGAGAG
>NW_022900919.1:11346125-11359221 GCF_012274545.1 Fukomys damarensis | reverse complement strand
GAGAGAGGGAGGAGAGAGAGAGAGAGAGAGAGAGAGAGAGAGAGAGAGAGAGAGAGAGAGAGAGAGAGAGAGAGAGAGAGAGAGAGAAGAGAAAAAGAGACAGGAAACCACATGGAAATTCAGGAGTTGAAGAGTACAATAAGCAAAATGAGAAATGTGTTTGAATAGCTCAATAGCTGACTTTATCAAAAAAATAAAAGTATAAGTGAAGTCGAAGATAGACCAATAGAAATGGGATAAGTAAAAAATGTAGGAAGGGAAATTAACAAAGCCCAAGAGACCTGTACGATAACTTCAATCACATCAACATATTTTAACAGAATTTCCAGGATTAAAAAAAACATAAAAGTAGCAGAAAAATGTTGAAAAACAAAATGAGAATAAACCCTTTTTATTTGTGAATAAGATGAACACAGAAAAATTATAGGGCATTGAAATAATTTCATATGAAGCTGTATTTGTCGGTATTTGTAATGTACATTTACAAAGGCCATAGAATGTACAACACCAAGAGTGAACACTACTGTAAACTATAAACTTTGAGTATTAATGATGTGCCAATGTAAATTCATTGATTGAAATAAATGTACCAGTACGAGGAAATCTGTTGATAGGGGAAGAGGTTATAATTATGTATAACAGTAGTGGATGTATGTGAACATTCTCTACTTTCTGCTCGGTTTTGATGTGAATCAGAAATATTTTTAAAACATAAAACCTATTTTTAAAAACTCCCAAAGTTATATGAATAATATCAATATACATATTCAAGAAGCTCAGAAAACTCCAAGCAAAGTAAAAAGATTCCCATCCCAAAATACATTATAATCAAATTATTTAATGACAAAGAAAATCGCAAAAACAGGATGAAAACGACTTACTATAGAAAACAAGAAGCAAAAGAAAAAAAAAGCCAAAAGTAAAGCAAGCATGTCAATAATTACATTTAATGTAAATTTATCACACATTTCAGTAACAAGATACTGCCGCCCCAAATTAGCAATATCAAACTCTATATTGTCTTAAAGACACAGGTAAGTTAGAAGCAAAAGGAAGGAAAGATATATCATGTAAAAAGTTACTATAAAAGAGAGGAATGGAAGGATATTATAACTATCACAGTAGAAATTAATGAGATGGTGGGCCAGGGATTTAGCTCAGTGGTTCCACCACCTGCCTCACACGCACGAAATCCTGAGTTCAATCTCTGGTACAAAAAAAAAAAGAAAGCAAAGAAATAAATTAATGAAATGAAGACTAAAAGAAAAAAATATGAAGAATTAATGAATCAAAGAGTCCACTCTTTGAAAGAATAAATGAAATAGAAAAATATCAATCTTACCAAAAATAGGAAAGAAAAGACAAAAATAAATGTGATTAGAAATGAAAGCGGTGAAATCATACAGCACACTGGCAAAATCCAGAAAATTAGTAGCAACTACTTCACAAACACATATGCCAAACAACTAGAGAATTTAGAAGAAATGGAGAGATTCCTAGATACATGTGAGTTACCAGAACTGAGCCAAGGAATGACAGCATCAGTTGGAACACAGTATAAGATGAGCTATACTTTAAAACAGAAAAAAATTGCCTGAGTATGTGCAAGAGTTACTAGTGATTAATTACCGTTAATTTGTCAAGATATAAAATTCAAGAACAAGTGGCAGAGATTACAATTATTACATTATGTATTGTGCTGTAAACACCTGGTTGCCTGCCTAACAAAGGATTACCAAAATATCAGAAGCTAAACTTGACATAATTGAAGGGAGATTAGACAGCGCAGCAACAGTAGTTGGAGGTGTGGAGATGCTTCACCACTGCGTGTTCAATAACAGAGAACAATTACACAAAAAAATCAGCAAGGCATACAGATCCTCAGCATTATCAACTAACATTGCCTGGTTGATAGCTATAGAATATAAAACCCAACAATGGCAGACGATCCACTCACTATACCTTCTTTAAAAAAGTTCCTTGGAAACAGTCAACAAAGTATAGCACATGGCAGGTGTAAAACAAGTTTTGAAATATCTAAAGGGATTAAGATCGCCAAAAATATATTCTCTGCCCACAGTAAATTTGAGACATCGTTAAATATTTGAAAATAGACTATGTTCATTCAAATAATTGATTGATCAAAGAATAAATCATACATGAAGTTAGAAAATATTTTGAACTAACAACACCACAATTTATCAAAATATCTAAGAAACAGCTAAATCAGTGCTTAGAGAAAAAATGTATAGCTTTTCAGTGCCTGTGTTCAGAAGAAAGAAAGATTAACACCTAAGTTAGTATTTTAAAAACCCATCAAATGACTAACCTACTAATGTCGAAACCAGAAGGAAACAAATGATTAAATTAGAAATCAAATGAAAATCAGAAATTACAAAAAAAGTTGTCTCCTTGACATTATGAACAAAACTGACAAAAACTTAACACTAATATGCAACAAGAAAGGCAATAACAAATTATCAAAATATACCAACAAAAAACAGAAAAAAAACCCAAAAAGTTAAAGTAAAAAGAACTTTACAATCTATCCTATGAAAGCTAAAAGCACCCAAAGAGCATACTGTATTAGTTGGAACACATTATCAGATGAGATATACATGCTAACAAAACAATCAACTTTAATGAAATTGACAAATCACTCACTGGACAGACACAAAAACCTCAAAATTATTTCCAGAAGAAATAGAAATGACCATACCTATAAAGACATTAAATTTGTAATTAAAATGATTCAGTTCAACCCTTCCTGCTTCCCTTACTCTTTGTAAATAGGGAAGGGTGGAGGGGGTGGAGGGAGGTCAGGGGTATGGGAAAAAAATAAGAACCAAGATATAACATGTAAAGGTACAAGGTCCCAATGATGAATGTAACTGTACTGTATACCTAAAAAGTACCGATAAACTCAATGAAAGAAAAAATATTCGGTTCAAGAAGTCTCAGGTACAGAGGACCTTAGAAGTAGATTTTATCAAATATTTAAAGAAATAACAGAAATTCTAAATAGACATTTCACTAATACTGATAGTAAGTGGCTAATAGAGTTGCAGAAAGCTAATCAGCATGGTTAGTTCTTTGAGAAATGAAAATTGATATCACAACAAGAGATCAATACACACCCATCAGGATAGTTGTAATCAAAACAAAGACCAAAAAAATGCTTTTCAAGCTTATGAACATACTGGAAACCTTGTTCATTGCTGAAAGGAAGTGAAGTTTTCACTTTGGAAAACAATTTGATAATACTTTAGGAAACAATTTATACTTAAAAATGTAATCACAAGTTTACTAAATAAATAAACATTTAATACTACACAAGCTCTACATATGTACTCAATGTAAATGCCTACACAACATCTTATAAGCAAATTTCTAGAGCAACATAATTTTTATAATATCCTCAAAGTGAAACAGTCCAAACATCCTTCCAGCACTGAAAGGATACATGCAAAGGAATTAAAGTCACCATACCATAGAGATACCTTGAATGCTCAAGTTTATAGTCAGTAGCTAAGATATGGAACCAGCTTCATTGGCCATCGATAGATGAACAGATAAAGACAATGAGGTGTTCATGCACAATGGAATATTATTCAGCCCTAAAAAGGAAGAAGAAGTTTTGTCATTTGCAGGAAAATGGATGGATCTGGAGATTATTGTGTTGTATCAGATAAGCCAGATTCAGAAAGACAAACATCCCATGTTCCTCCTAATACATGGGAACTAAAAAGAATGACAAGAAAGAAAGAGGGGGATTATTAGTAGACAAAAGGAAGGAGAGAGGGGGAAGAGGGTACAAAAGCAGGTAATGGGGGGGCAAAAATATGATCAAAATACATTAAATACAGTGAAACTCCAAAATAACGTGAAACTGAGGGGACATGTGGGACAAAAGGGGTGTGGAGGAATGACTAAAGAACGTTGTGCGCATGTGTACATCTGCCTAAATAAAATTAATTAATTTTTATCAGCAGTAGGCACTAAAACACATATAGAAAAAAAATTTAAAGAAAATTGAGAACGTTTATGCAATGGGCCAACAGGTAGCAAGTGAGGAAAGGAAACTGTGACAAGCATAACTTCATGAATGAATCGCAAAACGATGATGCTAAGCGAGAGAACTGACACAAAATGTTTGCATCGTTCCATTTGTTATATTAGATGTTCAGAAACAGCAACCTACAGAGACTGGAAGTAGACTATTGGGGTTGTTCACTGCTTCAGTGGGTTGTGAGTGATCATTTTGGGATAATAGAAATGTTCTAGATGTGGCTATAATTATCATTATACAACTTCATACATTTATTAAAAATCATCACAACTTCACCTTTGACTTGTAAGCCCTGTCTTATGTAAATTATACCTTAATGACACTTTCAACAAAGTATTAAAGAGATTAAACCTTTTTTGCTACCTTATATTGCAGAATAAATAAGCAACATGTACTGCAAACTTCTAAGAAAATCACAGATTCAAGACCACCTTCTACAAGTATCTGACATACGGAACACACACACATACACGCATATATTACATATAATTTGTCTTTTTCACTGGTGGGAATCGAACCCAGGGTTTTGTGCATGTGACACAAGCACTCTGCTGTACCACTGAGCTACATCCCCGTCCCTACACCTAGTTTTGGAAGTTTTGGGGTCTTTTCCTTACTGTCTATTCTAGCCAGAAGGTGTATTTCAGGGTGTTGAGATACCTTCAAGAATACACAGCACTAGGGTATACGAAGACATTCCACTCTCTCTTTTTATGGTGATTAGCACCTGTGCTTATTTTGGCCAATAGAATATTCCTTTGGGGAGTCTTGGAAGGATAGCTTGTGGTCCTTCAAGTTGTAGCCCTTGTCTCCAGGAGCCATGGACCTAGGCTTGAGAGGATGTTCTCATCAGATGAGATGGCCTCAATTTCTTGGGGCCTCTGAGAAATCATGATAAGAAAAGCACTTTTCCCTTGCCAATAGTCCTTGGGCACAGAGCCTGAGAGACAAATAATTCAGCCTATTTTAAATTGTGATTATAGAATTCATTGGTACCATGGTGTAACCTAACTTGTCCTGACCCGTATATCCTTTAAATTCACTTGAATTGTAAAATAAGCTAGGATGAAAAAAATCACAAAATGTGAGAAGCCATTTTGAATCCAAGGTATTTTTTAATCTGTGTTCCCATTACAAGCAACACGTTCATATTACTCATACAGTTATTTAGCAGTTACACACACACACACACACACACACACACACACCTACCCTACTACTTTTAGGCTATTTAATTTACTATAGGTCAATGGATAGTTACTGAAATACCCACCTAATTTAACATTTGAAGACTTTAAAAAAAATTAAAAACCTACATGGCAGTCTCTCTGGTAGTATCGGCACAGATTACAACTTCAGCTCTGACATTGCTCCAGACTCTCCGAGTGGGTTATTCCAAGACAATGTGGGGCAGAGATTTCCTCTGGGACCAGGAGATTGGCAACAATTCTATGTCTCTAAGTCTTACTTGTGGAAAGTAGAGCAGAGTGGGTATAACTAATGATCGCAGTTATCCCACACTCGAGTCAACAAAATATAAGCCCAGGGAATACTGAGTTAAGTTGGAATCCCCAGCGGAGCCCAGGCAGCGCATACCTCCAGAGTAAAGCAAGAATAGATCGGGACTTTAGAGATGTAGCAAGCGAGCCCAGGGATCCACTAGTGAAATAGGCCCATGCATCCATTTTGTCCAAATACACCTATGAATTCAGCAGCATCTTGACAACATCCTGATACTCACGCTTCTGTCCAATTCAATCAAAATGGTCAAATTAGCGATGCTTGCACTGAGTCAAACGTACCTTTTTACAAATCTGAGAAGTGCAATATGGTGGTCGGAATGAGTATTGGGAGATTCTGCTCTAAAGTAAAGGAAGACTTTTTCACTATACAGCAAGTAAAGGGAGGTACGGGAAAGATTGGTCACTGGGCCCTGAGTTACAGTATGAAGTTTGAGTGCTCAGTAGCATACAGGGTACCTGTAGAAAATATAATGTAATGGATACACCTCAAAAAAACAGAAGAAAGAATTTGGCATGCTTTCCGCATACAGAAATGATAATGCTTGAAGAGGTTGGTGGCTTCAGTTTCCTTTAAACATTGCACAACGTATACACACACTGGGATCTCACATGAGATCACATTAATATACACAATTTCTATAAGTTGATGGAAAAGATAAGGCAAATTTAGTTTTTATTGAATTTACTGGTATATTCTAGGTAGACAGTATGGTTACATTCATTATTGGGATCTTGTACCTTTACATGACAGGTCTTGGTTCTCATTTTTTTAAAAAAGTGCTACATACAGAACACATTTTTTATTGTAAGTGTCACCTGTCCATCCCACCACCCCCACAAGCAGGAAATGATCGAACATCTTCACAAACTATAGTGACGAAGGCACAGATGTGAAGCGCTTCTCTTGCCCAAAATAGAACTGTGAGCTCTTCACACATGTATTTGGTATAATCCTCAAAATCATCCTGTGGCACTGTCAGGGTTTGAATGTGGTTTGTCCCCACCAAAGCTCACTTTGAGGCTGGGCTGTCGGTGTAATGGTGTTGAGTGGTGGTGGGCTCTATAACAGGCATTTCGGGGAATGCGACATCCATCCCTGTGCAGGGATCAGTGTGGTTTCTAGGAGAGCAGGTTAGTCACTCTGAGAGCAGGTTGCTTACAAGCCAGCGCAGCCCCTCTTCACAGCATCTTACACACGGGGCCTGCCTCATGCTCACACCGTTTCCTCTTTCCTCCTCCTTCCTGCCCCTGATTTCTTTTCTTTTGCATTCCTGGGATCCAACCCAGAGCCTTCATATGGAGCTACATCTCCAGCCCTTTTATTCCTGATTATTTCTGAGTTAGGCTCTCAGTAAGGAGCTAAATTACCCAGACGGGGCTTGAACTTGTTATCCTCCTGCTTTACCCCACTGAAGTGCTGGAATTAGACATTCTCTCCACCATGTCTGACTCCCGAGATTTATCCACTCTGTGTGAAGCAGCCGTGACTGCTCAATTTTGTCCTTGTTGGTTTTCAGAACGATGAGTCCAAATCAGTCTCTTTTCTTTCTAAGTCAGTCAGCCACCACTATTTTGGCTTAGCAACAGAAAACAGACTGAGGAGACAGAGGAATCTACTGTTCCCTTTTTGTTCTGAGAGATGGGTTACTTTGCATATGCACTCAGCTAACCCACGGCCAGGACCCTTTACCAAAGGGTACAAGAGTATTTCCTGCAGCAATGGTTGCGCCAGCTTCCTTCCAAACAGGGTAGTTTTTCGAACTGGTCCACATTTCAGACCCACATGTTTGGCTTGTATGGAAAAATCTTACAATCCTACAAAGTTGTATATGTGCTTTACACGGCCAGCCCCACCCAAGTGGCCACTACAGACACCAAAGTTCAGATGCTCTAGATTAGATGGGGCTGATAGGATAAAATGAGAATTACTTTGTTCTGAGGCCCATAAGCCTCTAAATTAGGATTTCTTAACCTGGGCATGATTGACATGGGGTAAACCCAGGTATGGTAGGGAGCATCCCTTGCCTCTACGCCTTACCTACCAGAAGCATAATTGTATCCTCTGATTTTGACAATCAAAAATATCTCTCTATATTGTCAGGTTTCCCTGGGGGCAGAAAGAGGAACAGAGTTGCCCCTGATTGAGAATCTTCACTTTGAAATACACAATTTTTTGAGGCTCAGAACGCTAAAAATGCTCACATAGACAGAGAGAAGAGAGTGAGGAAGAAAAGGAAGGGACAGAAAGAGGGAGAAAAAGAAGAAGAAAAAGAAAAAAGAAAAATGGTAAGCTGAAAGGGAAACAAAATTATTCTTACAATGATTTTCTGTCACAAACATATTTTGAGTACATTGTAAAAAGTAATTCAACTAAAATTACATTACAAAGCCCACACAGTACACTATGTATGATTGCATTATACAAACAGGAAATTAGTCTAGAGCATGATACTTTCATTAGAATTTGAAAGTGTCTAAATGCCAATGGACACTGAGGTCTTTCCCCTAAGGTCACAGCGAGTCATCCTAATGTGACATTTCTAGGCTCTGATCCTGGCCCACTGGTACCCACTGCAGTTAGTCACTTGCTATTTGGGTCGTGATGCCTGGATTCACAGGAGGGTAACTGTGTAGTTAGGAGAAAGATGCTTACTTCAGCTCAGCCCCCTTTTTGCAACTAACACACGCAGTGGCTTTTCTGAGAAGCCAGTACAAAATGATAATGGAAAACTTCCTTGTAGGTTTTGCAAAATTCTCCCTCCAAAATGAAGAAAAATGGTTTTTAATTATACACTAATGCTCTAATTCAATCATTAATAATTCTCATAGTCAAAACTAATAGATCCATAGAGTACTTGCATTATTCTAATAGCTTATTGGACCACATTACAAGTTTATTATTTTATTTTAAAATGGTAACATTGGATTTGATTTCCTTGGCATAAAAAAGCTTATAGTGATTTCTGTGGTTATGAATAATGAACAAATGGTCGCACTTTAAAATGTGTTTATGTTTCAGGTAAAAAAAAAAAACTGGAACAATGCTTACAAGAGCTAAACATTCTAAATATAGGTATCACCTGACCAACTTCAGATTCCCAATTCACAAATTTGAGTGCTGGGAGGATTCAAAGCAGATTTTTATTCCCATCCTGACTTTATGAGTTCTGCAGAGTCAAATATCTCTAACCTGAAAATCCAAAATTTGAAATGTACCCAAATCCCCAAATTTTTGGGTGCCAACAAGATGCTATACGTGGAAATTTTCCACCTGGTCTCATGACAGTTTGCACTCAAATTGCAGGTGCACGGAAAAATGTTGTATAACTTTAGATCCAGGCTATATGTAGAAGCTGTACATATAATAGAAGTTGAGTTGCGTGCTTAAACCTGGGTCCCACCCCTGACATACTGCATTGATGTGCAAATATTCCCAAATTCAAAACTAACCAAAATCTCAAACACGTGTGGCCCCGAAAAGGGTAGTCAACCAGTATTATTTTTTCACTTACTGTATTAGCACACGAAACATTAGAGAAGTTGAATGACTCGCTTATCCCACATAAAAGACAACTAGATTTAAACTCAGGGATCCCCTTGAACTTGACCTCTATGATTATCCCACTATCCACTGTTATGTGCTTGGGAACCAATTCATTAATAGCTCTGACATCTGTGAATGGAGAAAGAGAAAAAGCAAGGCACACAAGCAAAGAGGCCCTCATTCCTCAGGACCAGTGCTGACTGCTGTCCTTCTCATGGTTGCCACTCAAATCTGTGCACAGCATTTGGAGAGGGGAATGTAATATTAGGACTCTGATAGAAACCTGCTTTCCGCCACAAATCACCAACCCAGATCATGCCTTCCTAAGGCCCTCAAACTCATGCCTGATTTCCTGTTGCAAAACAACCCCTTTCCTGCCATTCCTTTAATGAAGCAGCCCTCCCAAACTCCTTCACTTTAATTTCGCCTCTGTAGCGTGCCTTATCACAAGGGAGGCACAGGCTCAGCCATAGTCCCAGCATCTCTATGTTATCAAATACACTCCTTGTTCCCACTACTAGCTGCTTAGGGAGATGTTAACTGATTCCCTGGCTTAAGTCTGCAGTGCTTCCAAAGGCTGTTCTGTCTTCACTAGAGGCAATGCCTGGCACAGGGCCGTGGCTGGGGAGCTGAGGTTTGCTCTTGAGTCCCAGTGCAATCAGGCACTATCTGCTTCATAGTGTTCCCAAGTTCTGAGAGTGTTTTCAAAAACCCTTCGTGTTGTCAGAATGACAATTGATTCAAGATAGCCAGAGCCATTGAGGTGCTGAGAAAGGCTGTCTGGGGCAGTGCGATTAGGGAGGGATGTTTTCATCAGAAGAGGAATTGGTTTGGAGTCCTAGCCAGCAAAGCCCTTCTATAAAGAAAGAGAAGTAGGGAGGCTGGGGCAATTCCTCCCTTCTCCAGGGCTAGGCATATCCAGCACTTATTCCACAGGACAATGGACTCTTACAGCACAAGGGCTCCAAAAAGAAACACACTGAACCCAACTGTTAACA
Organism: Fukomys damarensis; assembly: GCF_012274545.1. Taxonomy (NCBI): domain Eukaryota; kingdom Metazoa; phylum Chordata; class Mammalia; order Rodentia; family Bathyergidae; genus Fukomys; species Fukomys damarensis. Next base: position 11,349,087 of record NW_022900919.1, on the reverse strand, counting down.
AAACAGACATCCAGTACCTGCAAACTTGGACATGGCCCAGACAAGGGACTGGAAAGACCAGAAGAAAGACACCAGGCCTGCCCTCAAAGACATTGCTTTTCTCAGATGAATAAATCAGCATAATGATGAGAAGACAGAGATATACACAGGAAGCCCAGAGATGCACACCTGGACACCTGGCTTCAACCCAGCTTTGTGTGTGTGTGTGTTTATAGTATGAGCGCATAAGTGTCTATTTATGTGTGTCTCTGGCTAATGTGGGTTGAGGTCAAGGGGAGAACAGTCTTAGAGAGGTGTCAGATACCTCTCTGAAGGGCAGTTCAGAAAGAGCACCCTTAGGTGTCCACCATATGCAGAAGGTCACTGCAGGCACTGAGAATATCCTGTGCAGCCAGCTGTGTGGAAGTCACAGGGAGATTCATACCACCTGGTCACTATTACATGATAAAGGAAGTGAGATTGGTAGATAAACCAAAAGGTAAAAGTAGGATGAGTGAGACAGTCCTTCAGGCTGTGAGACTGGGCTTAGACTTGGACTTGTTCTCCACAGGATTTCTTCATTTTCTGTTTAGAAAGTATCATCAGTCCCCATCTTGGAGTGGTCCCACCAGCTGCCATATGCAGACAAAGTTGAACCCAATGAGGCCTGGGATGTGGAGACAAATGAAAGACTTTAAAGCATTTTTTTTCTAAAATAAGGCAACTAAGACCTAAACTTGGGGAACACTGAGGCATAGCTTGGGTTCCATAAGTCTTACAAGACCCATGGACCATTCTGATATGAGGCGCATGGTGACGGATGAATGGAGGCCGACACATGGTTTCTATTTTGGGTGCCTGAGACAAATAAGGAAGTAAGGACAGGATCAGATAATGTGCTGACTCTTTGTGAATAACCAGACACTGAATTTAGAAGACTCTAGATCTGCCAGTGAAAATGTTATTTATGTGAGACACTGGGGTTTCTAGGTATAGATTTGGGAACCATAAGAATGGATAAGATTGATCAGGACTATACAAAAGACAGAAATTGCAGGAAGCATATCTTCTCCCTATAAGGAAACTCAGAAAAAGTCTCACTTCCCAAAGGGGCAGATTTGCTACCAGGCACAATACAGAGGGGAGGATTAAGACTTGGTTTACGGGGCTGCAGAGAGCTATTTGTAGTTAATACAAAAAGCTCGGGACATAATAGGTGTTCAAAACCAGCAGTGTGTGTGTGTGTGTGTGTGTGTGTGTGTGTGTGTGTGTGTGTGTGTGATAGAGTGGAGAAGACCTCTCTTTTCTTTTTTCCTTGAGTCCATGGGAAATTCAGTGTTTTATTCAGACTAATGCAAAAGACCACAAAAGCTACTACGCAACAGGGCAAATTGTCTGAGGATAACCCAGATATGGTTCATAGAAAAAGCAAACAGCAGACAGGAGACAGTTTCACACTGGCCTGGTCAACTTTGTTCGAGAGCCTCAGGGCCCAATAGCCCAGGCGTTGTGCAGGGGACTCAGCGGGGAGGCTCCTTTGCCTTTCCCAAGTGCAGAGGTTAGAGTACATTATGAGAAAACTATCAATAGAATTGAAAATAGCGTATGGCTGGGACTTCTGTCTTGGAAGTGGACACTCACAACCTTTTTACCTCCTCTGGGAAAATCTAGACATAAGATTAAGGAAAAGCCCAATTAAATAAAGTGTGAGTCATGAATTTACCAGAAAGCTCCAAGTCTGTGGTGGAAGTGGATTCTTACACAGGAATTCAAGAAGTGAAGCAAGGGTGTTCAGAAGCTACCCAAGGGTCTTTAAATTTCGTTGTTTTTTTTTTTTCAGAGGCAGGCACCGTCTCTTACACTAGCACTGCGACGCAGCACATCCTCATTGGAATTGACAGCAATGGCATTAAGTAAGAAGCACAAAAGATCAAGCCAGAAGAGGAAGTGCTACACAAAAGAATTTTCACACACAGGGAGAAAAATTACCTTCTTTGCTTGATGAGGCTGATCGAGATAAAAGATTCACTAAATTAGTACATTCCTGGAAAATGCCTTGAGAGAGACAATAGATAAGGGGAAAAAAAAGAAATTTAAATCAAGCCTGGGTTATACCAAATAGAGATTGTCTAATTAAACAAAGAAATAAGACAAAATTAATGTACAGGAACTTTTCCTCATGCAGAAGGAAAATAAAGCCTGACAGTTTAAGTAGGCAAGTTTATGATAATTTTTAAAGGAAAATAAGACATAAAGGCAAAAGATTGGTTGATATTAGAAGTTGCTACATTTGCATATAGACTAATATTTTCTCCATGGGACACATGAAATCTTTTTGTTTCTTCGAGTCCTAAGGACTGAATTCAGTGCCTGAGATACATCCCTTAGCTCCATTTTGTTTTGAGATAGGGTCTTGCTAGATCACTTACTTTCCCAGGTAGGTGTCAAACTCAAAATCCCCCTGTCTCCAAATGCTAGGGCTGAGATTACAAGTGTGCATGTCCACATCATGCTGTAAATCATAAAATGTTATGGCCATGATTCATGAGGGGATCAGGCTGGGAAATTGGCCATATAGCTCCAAAGAAACATAAGGAGCCAACTGCATGGAGATTATTTGTTGTTCACGAAAATCACCCTGCTCACTAACCAGACATATGGGTAAAGTATACTTGCCTTTGACTCTTGATGAAACTATGTCTCAATAAATCCATCATAATTACAAATTTCACTGAATACACCTACTGACAGAGCATTCTGGTTTAAGAACACAGCACATTAGAGAGTATTACTTAGTGTTAGGCGGTGTTGCTTTTCCTTATGATCATGGAGACTGTGGGGGCAGGGGGTATTTTAGAACTAAACCAAAACATTGCCATTGCCAATCACTATTGGTAAGAGGACAGTACCACATGTCACAGAGACTAGGAAACAGATCAACATTCAATATGTGACATATAACTATGCCATGTATGTATGTATA
>NW_022900919.1:11245779-11345949 GCF_012274545.1 Fukomys damarensis | reverse complement strand
ATATATATATATATATACTTTTGTGTCATAGTAAAACATTTTAAGTAGTACCATGGCATGTTGGGGAACATGTACACCACTGATAGTAAACGCTTTGTGCTTTTAATGGTACAAACATCCTTCTATAACATGCATGCCATAGGTTCACTACCACTGGGGTATACATTTTTCCGCCTACCTTGCAGCTAGATGCAGTCATATGACTAATATATACCCAAAAGGAAGTGAGAAGTGATATGAGACTTCCCCACCTCGGCTTTGAGTCACTGTCTTCCCATGAATTCAATCCCTTCCTGCCCACTGGGATGTAAAAAGTTATGAACTGGCTCCAACTGGCAGATTCCTACAAAAGGAATCTGAGTCTCTCTCTCATTGACTGCAAAGGAGCAGATTTACCGTCAACCTGGACCACGTATCTTCAAGATAAATACAAAACAGAAACAAATTTCCATCATCGTGAAGCCCCAGGTTTAACTTTTCTTATTTCTCTGTTTTTGCCTTCCTCTCAACCGCACGCCAGGAACCAAAGATTCATTTCAAACTATGGAGAAAATGCCATGTCCCTCAGCCTTGGTGCAGGCAATGAGCAACTGAAGCTGAATTTGACTTAACAAAAGGATTCATAGATTCATTGGAAGGACTGAATCCATTGTAACCATCACCTTATCCAAGAATCACACACAGAATGAAAACAAACAGAGGGCATCTTACGCTGCTGGGAAAAGGAGAATGAAGGACTGTTGTGGTAATGGCAGTTGGGCTGAGCCCCTAGGCAGGAGAGAACCTCTAGTCAGAGGAAAAGGACGAGAAATAAAGGAGAGGGAAGTTCATAGCGTGCTGAGGAAAGTCAAATACGGCAGATCTGCAGGATGAGCGTCCAGAAGAGCTGAGAGTTACAAGGAAAAGCATATGTGAGGACTCCTGTGGGAGAATACTTGTTTTGGATTTGACCATAGGAGTCAACAGGAAACTTGCTAAGGTTTAAAGTTAGTACCCAGAAATAGCATATTTACACATTAGAACAGGGCTAACAGAGCAGATGTGCAGTAGAGTCTGGGGTGGAAGAGACAAAGACAGTAATCTGAGGAAGGGTCACATCAGCCCGTGATAACTCTAACTCAGGGCCTTCATAGGAGTGTGACAGTGAAACCGAGGAGGAGGGGGAAGAGAAGGAGGAGCAGGAGGAGCAGGAGGAGGAGGAGTGGTAGGAAAGGACAGGTTTAGTAAACCCTTCAGAAAGCAGGTGCGTGGACCTTGGCAACACTTAAGTGGGATCTGGCATGGAATTTGGCTATGTAACCTGCCCACCTGTGTCTCTCACACCAAGTTCTAGACTGCAGCTCTCACATTACTTCTTGAGAATCAATTCACTTTCCTGCTCCCTCTTTCTAGAGCCAATGGCAACATTTCTTGAACAGATCCTCAAGCCACTTCCAGTAATTTCTTTTCACCTACCCCCACTATCCACCTGCCCAAGAATCGCCAAGAGCTGTCCTGAGTTCTAACCCACCCTCCATTATATCATAAGTGTATCTGACTCTATTTTCTAGAATCTTCTGACCCTGTCTTCTGGAATCTTCTCTTCACCCTCCAAAAGCTGAGGACAAACTATGTTTGGCTTGAAGGATGAAATATAACAGTTGAAAAAAAAAAGATTCATTTTCAAAGAAAAGGAAACAATGATAAAAAGGCAAGGAAAAAATGAAAACAAAATCATTGTAAGTAGGGAAGAGTGGAGGGGGTGAAGGAAGGGCAGGGGAATGGGACAAAAATAAGAACCAAGATAAATCATGTAAAGGTACAAGATCCCAATGATGAATGTAAATGCACTGTTATACCTAAAATGCACCAGTAAACTTAATGAAACAAAAAAGGATGAAAGTCTAAAAAGGGCACATAAAAGTAGGAGTCTAGGACTCTCACTAACTTCTTAATGCTTGTTTCTATAAAATGAGAGTTGCACTAGATGATTTCTTAAAACCCTTACAGCCCTTACAAAACTAAAAATTAAAAAAGTATTCTAGAACAATGGAAACTAATTGCTGTTCATGAATTGTGTTACAGCACAAATAATGACAGCGTCTACATTTCATATATGACCAAATTAATTTTGCAAAACTACCTAACTAAATCACAAATTAAGTGAGCTAAGAAATGGAAAAGTTACATGAGTACATGTTTTTAGGATCAAAACAAACAGTAGTTTAAGATTTGGAGTCATTTACCAGGAGTCAGTGTAGAATATGGAATTAAATTAAGAATAATTGCCACTCTAAAAGAAAGAATAATAATTCTGGTAACTAGAAAGGATATACAAAATTAATACTAATAATTACAGAGGAATTACTTAATTATCTGACTTACTGAGAGAATACAATCAGACGCTATTAAATAGAACTGAACCTTATATTACTTTAGTCTATGTGTCAGTCAAAGTAGATTCTTTGGAACAAAGAAGCAGTGTTGAATTGATACATTACATAAAATGATGGTTAGCGAAAATAATTATCCGCTCTAATTAATTTAATTTATTTTATTGTAGCCTTGATTCAGAGAGGTAGGAGGGGACAGAAACTGTAAAATGTTGGGGAGCATTAAACAATGAGGCCAATTCTTCAGAAATCATGACTTTTTCATGAATCTTAAAGCAAATATGCCAATAAGATTTATGATATAGCTCTTATAACAAAGTTCCCCAAGATGGGGGCTATTTCTCAAATCTTTTGAAAATGCTTTTTGCCTAAAGATTGAAAATGCTCTCTAGAGAGCATTAAAATGTAAGTAGAGAGTAAAAATAACTTGTAATTACAGAATGGTATGAGTCTTGCACACATCTAAGGGTCTTACAAGAATTCACTTACTACATAGTTGTAATCACCCTAAGACATTAGGACTCTAACTTCATCCTGGAAACTGAGTCATGGCAAAGGTAGACACAATAAAGGCAGTAATATCCAAGCCCAGTTGTCTGCTTCCACAACTGGTGTTCTGACCACCATCTTTTGCACCCGATCCCAATAATTCTTAATTTACTGGTTAATAGTTGGCTCCTGCCCAAGTTTCCTACTGGCTATTAGAAAATTACAGGTTGAGCAGAGACTGTGGTGAGAAGAGGCTTCGCCACTTTACATTAAGCTTGTTGAGTAACCTCATGAAGATACCAGCCCCTTACTGGCACCAACAACTTCCAAATTCTTGTCAGACTTTCAGGTCCAGCTTCACCTCTCTGCATGGGTACAGAAAGTTTACATTAAAATGATCAAATATTTAAATTAGGTTTGCTGAAGTTATCACCATAAATCTTACCAAAACTTCCATGGATGCCCACAAATAGAAAGGACCATTACCAAAGAAAGACCAGAAAGACAATCCGAGACTCCCTAAACCCATCTTCAAATAATTCGTTGGGCACCCAGAAATGTGCATGTTGTCTTTAGGAAATAAATGTAACTTACCCTTATGCATTCAGTGGCAAAATAATTTATAGCCCAAATCAGACATTTTTGAGATAGAAAGGGGACACTACTAATCATGACCCCAAGGAAGAAAGACAAATGCAAGGCTTGTGTCACACAAAGTTGGATGTCTTGTCATACTATTAATTTTCCTTCTTTTCTGTGTTGTGGTACATTGTATCTTTTTCCAGCTTTCCATCCCTTAAATGCAGCTGAAAGTTATTGCATGAAGATACTGACACAATTATGACTTTGAGTTAATTGAATCATGTCTTGGTGGCAGATACTGGTGGGATCCGTGACAAGGAGAGCATGCCCTTTCAGATCCCACTGAGCTATCCTGAGAGCTGGCATTAGGCAACTTCTCCATCGGCCCCTGAAGAATGAGTGTTTGAAGTCAGGCTGCCTGACAAAGCCTGAGAATATTTCTGCTCATCAGATTTCTAAGTGGCTGAAGACGCTTACCTAGACAGTAGTAAGAAACCAGCATTTTAATTTTTATAGGATTCAGCAGGTTTAAAATTCAGGGACATTTTTACAATTTTACAATCAGAGCTACACAGAACCACTGGACGCATTCTAGCCAATCAGTCGGTAATTCATCCATTCATTCTCTTACTACTGTACTTTTTAAAATCAAAATTTACCATAGTTGGAAGTTAACTATTCCCCTTGCCCGTAGAAGTGCTCAATCTGACTCTGAGGTCATCCTTTTGTTCATTTAGGTAATCATTCTGAATGCCTGATTATCTTCATGGCAAGCACTTTGCATCTCGCCCTGAGTTAAATAAAGCTTAGAGAATTTCTACCATCGTGGAACTTATAGAAGCAGATAAACTACATAATTAAAAATGGAAATGTGTACTGTGAAACTATATATCTAAGATCTTGGGGTGGAAAATATCACACAAGACATATGTTTTGCTTTGTTCATTTTTCAAATGTGCATTAACTATTGTCCACGTGCTAGTAACCCTTCTAGACACCGAGATCACGGAGATGTAAACAAGGAACTGTGACTCCTGCTTCATGGGGATACACAGTCAGCGGGGAAGTACAGCAGATAAATGAGTGAGTGAATGCAAAGATACTTAAAAATTTCAATAAATGTCAACAGAGACGTTAAAGACATTAAACCATAGTGTAGGGGTCAGAAAATTCTATCACCACCTGTATGAATCTGCAAATAAAGTTTTATTGAAACACAGACAAGCCCAATCATTTATGTTTTGTCTATAACTACAGAGTTGAATCATTGCAACAGACATCCTAGTCCCACAAAACTTAAAATGTTTCCTATCAGGCCCTTTAATGGGATAGCTCGCTGGCCCCTGCGAAAGGGAATAGTAATGGAGTACAAATGAGAAGGGAGAAACCCAATAGAATGTACAGTCATGGAATATTTCTTTTCAGATATTACACTTAACCAGAGGCCAGAGAAGGCAAGGAACTAGACCTGGGAATCAATGAAAGGAAAGGCCTCTACCAGAAGAAATTCCAGGAGCAGGGCCTCAGCATAGAGAAGAAGTCATGGAGCTGCAAGGAGCTTCTGCGGCTGCAGAGTAGGGAGGATGAGGCTGAAGACAGGGCAGGTTGAAGAGGCAGGAGGTGCTAGACACGGGACGCACAGGCGTGGGCAATGAGAAGATTGAAGTGCATTTTGAAGGCAGTGGGAAGATGAGGGAGGACTTTGGCATAGGAGATTATGAAAAATGACTCTGGCTGCTGTCAGAAGTTAGTTTTGGACAGAGGAAAGCAATGCCTAAATGAGTGGAAAATAACCCACTGTTGTTCAGATGAGGGCTGATAGAGGCTTTGCCAACACAAGGGAGAGAGGGGAGAGAAAATGGTCACATGTGGTTGCTAAAGGCTTCTATGCCATCAGTTTCTCAATCAGGAAATGTATGGATTTGAGGCAGTTAGTATTTCTATTCTCCTTGCTGCTTGAAAGAAACACCCATAGGATCAAAAGTTCATGGCCCATGAGATGCAGAGTCTTACATGTTACTGTCCACAGGTGATTCTTTGATAATTAGGCCTGACCTGGAAATCTCTCTGTAAGCATCTCAAACCCTAAAATGTAGAAGGTTCAATCAGGAAATGTATGGATTTGAGGCAGTTAGTATTTCTATTCTCCTTGCTGCTTGAAAGAAACACCCATAGGATCAAAAGTTCATGGCCCATGAGATGCAGAGTCTTACATGTTACTGTCCACAGGTGATTCTTTGATAATTAGGCCTGACCTGGAAATCTCTCTGTAAGCATCTCAAACCCTAAAATGTAGAAGGTGAGAGAGGAGAGAAAGAGAGAGAGAGAGAAAGAGAGAGAGAGAGAGAGAGAGAGAGAGAGAGAAACAGACCAGATATTTTGTGCAGCACTCACTTACCCTGTGCTTCCCCTAGAAAGCCACATCTGAGACACTGAAACGAGGCACACAGTCAAAAGTCCAGTGAGAAGGTCGATCAAGGGAGCATTTTGAGTTGGTCACTGCTATGGTCATCAAGGCTCAATCTTCATATCATCCCCAATCCATCTATGGTCTAACGCTCTGAGGAGCACACAGAATGAGTCTGAGAATTTTTCTTTTGAGCACGAAGGAGAATTTCACTTATCCCTTGGCTCCTGTACTTTACTGCTCAAAAGTTTCTTCATGGAAAGTTCTGAGGAATGCGTGCAGGACTCTAATATTGCAGGAAAGTCATCTTAGCCCAGAAACCTAGACATACCAAGGGCAGCTGAGGGAGGGTCTTTCAACGTACATCACCCCAAAGTTTTTGTCCAGCAACAGCACAAGCGAAACTGTCTACCTCATGTGATCAATAATCCAAGGAAAACAAGTATAAATGGTGGCAAAGATTCGCATTTGTTAAAGGTAGGAAAACAAGTGTAGGGGAAAACGGGCTTGAAAGAACAAGTTTGGGTTGGGTATAAAGGGAGGGGAAAATGAACACAAAAATACACCCTACAATATAGAGTGGGCTGCTGTAAAGAGGGATGCTAGCCAGCGCCTGCACTTAAGGGTGACTGTCTCCTTTTTTATATTCCCACCCTGCCATCATGTTGGGCCATCCTATCGTGCAGGGTTCTGAAAATGGTTCCCTGCATGTTGTCTGGGGTGAATGTTGACATGCCTCCTTTCCTAGGCAGTTTTAGCCACGCCCTAGCTTCTTGTCTCATACCCTCTTCCATTTGTCCATTATAAAGACTGTAGGATCTGTATGCAAAGCTTAGCGAGACTTAACATTCCTATGTGGTGGATGAGCAACTGGGTCTCCAGGACACAATGGAAACAAGGTAAGAACAAAGTTCAGAATGCACATTTTCTGACTCCTCAGCAGGTGTCCTTTGCCCTCTGCCTGCGTCTCCTCCTAAGCAACTGAATCAGAAGCCAGTAGGATGGAGAAGCAAGTTTCTGTGCCTGTAAATGCAAAGCTGATGGAGGAAAGTTGATTTTACTGGGAAGACAACAACACAGGGAGGCTTCCTAATGAAGAGGTCTTGTGCAAGTGACCCAGTATTTGATAAGCAAGTCCTTATCCACACCATGAACATGCTGTACACTTCCAAGAAGGCAATCCCTCAGTGGTCTCTTTCCAGCCTGAGTAATCCCACCCTCTTTGGTAACTGCCTGTGATGGCGTGATTTCTCATTTCCTGTCAAACCCTGTTTTGTGATATTTTCCTTGAGGGAAAGTGTAGCCATGCCCCAAAATGCTGAAAATGCCAATTACTATTCGCAATTAAGCCAGGTGTGCAGCTCAGCTCCCCAAGTCCCAGGTTGAATCTGTTCCCTGCCCCTTAGCAAATATGTGACATGCCATAGGCACTGAACATTTACAAGTTGAGTTAAGGGCAACGTTGTAACAACTGTTAAATCATTGCCTATATCCACAAACCAGGGAAAAGGAAATGCGCCTTTGGATTTTCTTACCCTGTAGAGTTGCCACTCAGCTGGTAAAATAGCTTTGTGGGGAGAGATTAGGGGGTTGTCACTCAGGAAGACTGCAGTGATGTGGTCTCCTGATCCACTCAGGAAAGAAACCAAAGTTTGCCAAAGGGGTAATGACAGTTTTATTATAAAGAATAATCTAGGTTCTAGATAATCTACGTAAAATAAAAGCAAGCACTAGAAAATTTAGCCCTTGAACTGTCATTAATAATTAACTGTGAGAGATCTCACTCTTGATCCCAGGCCCTTTCTGCAAAACCAAGGTCTGCCTCTACAGTTAATGCAAATTTAAATTAGACATTAACACATAAGCTTCTCAGTGTGAACCCTGATTGAATGAATTAACCACACCTCCCAGAAAGACGCTGCCATATGGCATAAACAATATCATTCCTAGTTGAACATAAATTCTACCACTTGCCAGCACTTGACAGGGGATAAAATTCTAAGCCTCTGAATCTTGATTTTCTTGTCTACAGTGTGGAAAGGTAGGAGACCTGGGTGATCAGGACCAAATGCACAGTAGGTGTTCAATCAATGTTCAATGTTATTAATAATAACAGTGGGATTATATCAAAAGTTCTCCTGATAAACCTTCAGAGATCCATACTGTGCTGTATCAAGCAGGAATTCCCTGAACGCATACTTTCCCCTGCAACCGAATAGAAACCAGCTTCCCTTGCCTCTTTGTGGACCTTCTAATTATCTCTGCTGTTTACAGCATTCAGCCCCTCCGCTACCAAATTCTCCATTATTCTGACAGCCAACAAACTAGACCTATTAGAACTCAGCACAACTTTTGCCTAAGGCAGGAACTTTGTGAGACCACAAATCGTCTTGGTATTAAAAGTCGGTGCATAAGAACTGCCCTCAGCTTTTGCGCTAAATTGCTAGTTTGAAGACATTCATTGCAGTATATTGTATTTCCACTATATTTTGCTTTAATAGACTTCGTGGTAAAGTGTATAAGAAGAGTTTTAAAGCCCGAGGTAGCACATAGCCAACTTTTTTCTCTTTTTATGTATTTTTCCATCTTTTGTTTGTCACCTTATATTGTTTTGTTGCTTCACATACATAAAACAACCTGGCAATCACAGAACCATGCCCAGCAGTTAGTTGGAGGCACATATTGACTTTACTATTAAAAGTTGAAACAATCAAGCTAAAGAATCTGTGGTGTATTTTTCTGCTTCTCGTACGAGGCTTTAATTTTAAAACAAATGGAAAATATCCCCTCTGAATATAATAGCACTCTTATCGACCTTGGTTTATTCCTATCCTTCTGCACTATCTGCCTAGCACAACTGCAGTTAGCGGGAGAAGTGTAAGAAAAGATTTCCCTGCCACTCTCTTCCCCTAAAAGTACCAGAAATGCTTAATGTCCCTGGCTCATTGGTTCCTGGTCTGTTGTGAGGCTGAATGATTCCAATGTATCTTGCTTTGGTTTAGGTGCTATGTGAAACCCCTTTATTCATTTTTATGGCACCGTGATAGGAATCTGGTATCCTATATTAATCATCATGGCACTGGAGGGGGCAATAGGTATCAGTCAGCTTTCCAGTGATGGCACAAAACACCTGATACAACATAAAGAAGGAGAATCTTAGTTCGGCTCGTGGTTTCAGGAGTTTCAGTTCATTGTCGGTGGTTCCAAGGCTGGAGCATCATGTTGGACATGTACGGTGCCATAAATTTGTTTTCTTCATGGGAGCCAGAAAGGATAGCACAGGGAAAGTGACAGTGAGAGATGCACTGTCCAAAGGATTCTCCCAGTGGACCATCTCCTACAACGGGGTCCTATGTCCTAACAGCACATTCATCTATGAACATCAGAGGATGAATGAATATACTGTCACCATGATTAGTCGGCTTTGCAAGAGTCTCTTAATCCAGTCAAGTAGAAAATTAAGCTTAACTGTCACCTGCAGCGGAGACTATATACTCCCTGTCTTCGTACAGCACACGGGCTGGCGAGAGATTCGAGGACTAAATGAATAGCCATGAAATTATGTCTATGACTATGGATACCTGGCACTTACTTACCACTAGGATTATCCTCCTGGGGGAAATGTGAGATTCCACAGATTCAGGACTCAGACTCAGAAGATGAATCCATTTTAATGCCAATTGAAGTCTAGGGATTCCTACCATCCCTTTCTTGGGTTTGACTATTTGCTAGACTGGCTCACAGAACTCAGGGAAACAATTTGTGTAGATTTGTTAGAAAGAATATAGTTCTAGGGCCAGGTATTCAGCTCAGTGGTTCCACTATAGCACAAGAAACCAAGTTTGATCCCCAGTTCCCCCCCCCGCAAAAAAGAATACAGCTCCAGAACAGTCATTATTGAGTTTTATGCGTTCATTATATAGGCATGATTGATGGAATCATTGGCATTGGTGATCAACTCCAGCTTCGGCTTCTTTACCTCCCCAGAAGTCAAGGGATGAATCAAAAAGTTTCAACCCCTCTCATCACCTCCTTGATTCACCTTGCAAATAACCCTCATGCCAAAGCTATCCAGGACACTCTACCCATCCACTATCTTATTGGTGTACTAGAAGATACATACCATGTTAGAGATGCCATGGGTTTTAGGAGCTGTGTGCCAGGAAACAGGACAAAAGCTAAAATATATAATTCTCATTGTACCACAATACTACATGGAAAACCTCTGAAGGAAATAACAAATGAGAGGAGGAGGTGGCACTGAACAAGACGTACTGTATAAGAGGCATCTGAGGAAGAATACAAAAATAGGGACTACACATGAAAGGGACCCATGGAAGGAAACAGCTAGAACTTTTTGGAAACTAAGGCAAGTGTTATACTGGGAAACAGGAGAAACAGGAGGCAAAACAGAAATGGTGGGCAGTTCTAGAGCTGGTGAGACCATAGAGGTGATGGGGCAGAGATAGAATTCTATTCCTAGACAATAGGAGCCTATATAAAGGATTTTAGCAAAGGACTTCTATATGCCACCTTCAGAAGAATTTATTTCCTCCATCTTGTAAATGGACAATGAATAGAAGAAAAACAGAAACAGAAGTAGGTAAATCCATCTTGACAATGAGGGAACCAGGTAAAACAGAGAATATTTACTAAACTGAATAATTTAGGAAAAGAAATACTTTGAGGGGATTTGAAAGTGATTTTAAGATAAACTTGATGTGGTACTAAAAGAAAAGACTGTTTCTGGAAAGATGTCAAGACCTCCACTTAAAGTACAGCTTCTGAGGAGACAGTAGGAGCCAAATTAAAAGAATATCAAGCATTTAATTTTAGGTACTTAAGAGTTTACTTCAGATGTGAATAATCAGAATCCAATTGCAACTAAAAAGACACCTATTGAAAGAATACTAACATAGCACATAAATTCTGAGAAGAAATAGCACCTAGGAAGAGTAAAAGCGCCGTCACCCAGAGAAATGGACTGCATGAATGTATTGATCTCTTGAGATCGGGCATTGATATGATTCAAATTAGCAATTCCCAATCTCTGTGTCTGTCCATTGCAATTGCAAAACATGGAAAGAAAGAATTTGATTGGTGCATGTTGGTTAAGAGACCCATTATTCTCCAATCAGTTAAGGACAGGGAACCAGTACTATATAGTACAAATATGGCAGCTCCAGTCTCATCCAGATATGTTGGTGGTACTGTAGAGTGATGAGTTACTCCAATTATCTCTTGTACAGCTTCTTCTAACCAACACAAAGACATTCTGAGTTTGATATTGTTGTTATCAATATTATGGAGAAGGACATAAACCCTAGAGAAGTCCATCAGCCTCTAGGACCACACCGTTAGTCTTTGGTAGAGCTGGAAGTTAAACCTTAGTCTCCATACCCAGTGGATTCAGCCCATTCTCACAACTTCTCAGAATGGACTTTTGCAGAGTGGCCTTATGCAACAGTGTGTTGAGAACCCCAGAAGACAGAAAAGAGATTAAGATACCTTAATTACATTCTAGATGATTCAGCGGACTTCTAGAATGCACATTCTCAGGCTTCCCCTTTCTTGCTGAGTCGGGGACTCCACGAGGTGTCCCAGCAGACCAGGTCCAGTTTGAGGAACTGCTCCAACTCACTCCCTCTGCATGGAAAACTGAATGTTCTCCTCATAAATTAAACTCTACCTTGCTTGCCCAGCAGTACAAATACAACCTCCTAAGAGTTTTTTTGTTTTTTTTTTCTCCTGCCACACTGTGGCTAATGCTAAACTGACAAAACAGAAATTTCAGGAAAGCCACACAATTATTTGGGCCTAAAATCAGAATTTTCTGCCACATTCCATGTGGAACCATTGAAGCTATAAGGACGTTTCAATCTTGGGACTAACCACACAAGAACTGGGGGAAATAAAAAAGGCAGTAAGATAAAATAAAGGGGAGGAAAAACAAAACCAAAAATTAAAATCCCTCTTAGAATCTAAATATTTCAGCGGGTACCAGCAAAAATTTCCTGGGCTGATCAATTTTGAAATTTGATTTTAGGGGCCAGGGATTTGGCTCAGTGGTTCTGCCACCTGCCTTGCAAATGCAAGGGCTGGAGTTCGATCACCAGTACCAAAAATGAAGTGAGGAAAAAAATTTTTTGATTTAGCCCTGTACCCCTTTTTTTGTAAATCATGTAGGTTTCACCTTAAAATAGGCTCTGCTGGGCCAGCTCTTGCCATGGTTTTCCTCAGCAACTGCGAGGATCCCATTGCACGTTCCTACTTTAGATAGTTTTCCATCTTAATTCTCCTAGTTGCAACTACGGAGAGAAAATCAAAGCCTAAGCATTAATATTATCTAAAGAGGTACTCAGTCCTCAGTCAAGGCTACTAGATTACATTTGTAAAGATGTTTAATGAGTTCATAATGGTTTGAAATTGAGCCCCAAAGGAAGAGAGAGACAGAGAGAGAGAGAGACAGAGAGACAGAGACAGAGACAGAGACAGAGAGGGAGAAGGAATAAGGGGAGGAGGAGGAAGAACAGGAAGAAAACAGCAAGCCACTCTGGGCTGCTCTATGGTTTTGCTTTTCAACCCGAGATGCCTAAGAGCATTAACTTTTGTTTCACTCTGGCCCCAAGGCACCCTTTCTTTTCCCACGGTGACCTCTGCCATTTCTGTTGGTGGTTTACATAGCAGCGTCCAGGGTTACATCTCTTCAGTCAACTTCTTCACAGCAGAAAGGGCAAACACATAGCTTCCTATTTCTCAACAGAGCTAGGAGTCTTCTTCCTCCACCATGTTTTTGTTTTTCTGTTCATTCTCGAGGAAAGACAAAAAAAACCTGGAGATAGTTAGAAAAGGAAAATAACTTAATTAGAAGCAGGGGATAATCAGAAACGGGGCTGAATCTGCATCTCATCCTTTTGTATCCACCATGCATTTGAGAAGTTTGTATAAATTCCATCAATTGGGAAATAGTGAAAAATACAATGTGTGCACAGCCTTTTATTTGTTCATGTGTTTTACGCTTTTTGCAGGGAGGCCAGTGCCCTGGAGAGGTTTAACTTTGGAGTTATTGTGTGGAGAAGGGTATTTGGGTTTTAGATTTTCAGATGAGGCTGGGGCTTTTTGGTTGACCCTTGCCGTGACCTTTTAGCTGGAAGGGCCTCCAGAGAAGGAACTCGGGCTCATTCATCTTTCTGACCCCTGCACCCATCATCACGGTGTTGGGCACAAAGTGGACACTCAGAAAGTTTATTGAGTCAGTGTGGGTTGAATGTCATAACCCCCAACTTTCATTAGCCATCTGCAAAAGATAATAACGATAATACACAGCCAACAATATTGTGTCATTCATAATGTCTTAAAACACTTTGAAATTAGTTCCAGAAAGAGTGTCAGTGTCTCCTCAAAAAATAAGGCATAATAACTACAGTTTTAAACTCTGACCTCCTCAATATCGACTTTCTTCTCCTCTAAGTATATATATTCTCAATAAACTCAAATGCAATGTTCCAGATGAAGAAGGCGTTTTGCTAAAACAGCAGTTCAACTTCTAAATGAAAACAATCTCTGGAAATAGTTGGGTATTTGAAAGAAAAAAATTATTTTAATTTGTCAACTGGTAATGGGAAAATACTACCTAAGTGGATAGATGTGCTTACCTCCACATAATAACCTGGAGATCAGCAGTCTCACTATTCTTTAATGTGAGTGCATTCAACATGGACCCATTTGCATCTGAAAAGCTGGCACAGTTTTATAAAGAGCACCCTTTTGCCAAGCTGAACAAAAAGGTAGATAGGATCCCCTACCAATATCTGCCACCTGTGTGGATATGAAATGCAACCAGGAATTCCTTTCCATAACCTTACAATACGTATGTTGAGAATTTCCCTCATGTCGGCACAGATCAATGAGTTCAAAACTCCATCAAGATTGTTTGCTGTTTATACACTTAGCGTAGCACTTTGTGAATAATACACATCACTTCTCTTGTAATTAACAAGAATGCAGTTGTTTCTATGTGTAACAGAAGAGAGAAAGACCCCAGAGAAATGTCTTTTACCAAATGTAACTGAGCTTTTATTTAAGTAGTGCTGAAAGTATTGATAGGCTCAAAGAATATCACTTCCCATGTTGCATTCATTGGAAATCCTTCTCAGCTTTAGAAAATTAAATTGGACCAGAATCATATTGGAATGAGAGTCTTCAGACCAACTCCCTAGATTTTCACTCTTGGCAACCAAGGAATAAAAAAAGAGAATTTCCTTATTACATGTACAGTGTGTAGGAGCAGAGGAAAGGAAAATATTTAGGGAAGATGGGGCTCATTCTTGGGTTTAGAAGATCCCAAGAGAGTCTGATTTTATTTTTGTGGATGGGGTGTAGGCAGAATGCACTGGACAGTGTGTCATTGGCTACACTAAGTGGGTGAGCAGAAAACAGAACCTGAAGCAAAACCCACGACAAAGTCTCTGCTGGGAGGTGAAAGAGTAAAAGTGAGAGGAAAAGGGAAGGCAAGCAGGAGAGAGGGTCAGAGAGGCAGAAAAGAGGGCAGCGCTGGGAGAAGACATGAAAAATTAGAGCAGGAGCTCGGCGCACTCGGGAGAGCAGGGAAAATGACAGTTGAAATTAGAACAGGAGCTAAGAGGAGTGAGCAGGAGGGGACGGCAGGAACTAAGAAATTTAAGACAAGGAGAAATTACAGAGACAAGTGGACAGAAAAAAAGAAATTTCAGCTTCCATAAGAAGGCCCAGGGCTGGAGTGCGGTCAGGATACATGTCCTGCTATGGATCACAAAAAATTATTTGTCATTCTGAAATGACCCTGAAAGGGAGAATGGAATGTGCCCTAACGATCAATATTAAATTTTATGCCTGCTGCACCTTTCAAAACCCTCAAGAAGACATTGATTCAAGTAAGTGTCACGATTTTTAATGACCTTTGATTATTCACTTTAACAGTTTGGCTGTAGAAGTTCTTACTGAAAGTTGGGAACCAGTGAAAACCAAAGGGTGGTTTCCAGTTGTGTGTGTGGAGGTGCGAGGATACGCTGTCCACTGTGGCCCAGGGAGGGCTGTCCTGGCAGGAGGCAGTGCCCTGTGCTGTCCAGCTGGCCCTGCATGTGGAAGGCTGGGGTTGTCTGGTGTTCTGTGACTTGGCTGGCATCCTTGGAAAGCCAGGAGGAGGTGTGCTTTCTGGATGCTTCGGGGAGTGGTTTGGAGCATTCTGTAAGTTGTACTTTATGGCCAGTTTTACAAGTGGAAAGTATCTGATTGCAGTGTAACGGTTTGCAAAGACTGATGTGAAGTTTTCCAGATGAGGCCTTTCCAAAAGAGGCCTCTGCAGAGTGGACCAATCAGGAATGTAGCTGCATGGAGCTTTTTCTGGAGTAGCCTCTTGTGTAATCAAAGAATTGGTTATATCAAGTACAGGTTTATGTGGGGCTGAATGATTAAGATTTCAAGTCGGAACATGTGATCTAGTTCTGCTCCATATTTTTCTCTACTCAATTGCCAAAACCAGAGACTAGGTTTTAGGCATAGAATACATTTTCTGTTATTTTAGAAATGTCTGTGCACAGCTGATTTGTACCCTTGAGGATAATCCACTCCCCTGCCTTACTCCATGCTTGACTTTTAAATATGACCAGGCGAGGAAGATGGTGCCAGACATCTGATTCTGGGCCTTTTATTCTGCTCTTCTATTGGATCTTCTAACTCTGGTTGATGTTTTTGGATTCAGTTCCTCGATAACCGTTTATCTGGGACTTCCTATCCTCAGCTAGTCTGAAGAACCCAAGCTATCCGTGCCACCCTGCTCTCAGAGCCACTTGGCTTCCATTGCATCATGGTTCTGATAACCCTAAATGCTTCAGTGTCCTCATTTCCAGGCTCAGTACAGGCCAACCAAATAATATTCCATAATGTCTCTCTTTCTCTCAGTGGGTCTTGCTTTCTGCTTATATGTGTCTATATAGCTCCGCACTTATAGAAGTTCATTCATTCATTTGATAGCTGTTCACCCAACCAATGTGATGTTCTAGGAAGTGGGGTAGGCGCTCTTCAACTTGTGTCCATTCATGCAAATTTTACTCCTTCACATATTTATCAAACATGTACCCTGTATCGGATATTTTCCTAAGTGGCAGAGGCGGAAGAGCAGTGATGAGAATGAAGCTCTGTTTTAACAGATCTGACAATTGCTGGAGTGGAAATGATTAGTATGCAAATGACTAAAGACTTTTGGTCATATGTTAATGTGACAGGAGATAAAGCAGAGTAAAGATAAGAAGCATGGAGGGTGGATTTTATTTTCTGTAGGAAAGGCCTCAGATGAAGTGACATTTGGGAAGAAATGTAAGGAAGTGAAGGAACAAATTATGGATATGGGTGGGAGTTTTACCACTAAGTGGAGCCAGAATGTGCAAAGACACTGAGCTATGCAGTTTGCTTAAGGTGCAGGCAAAGAAAGGCCCATACAATTGGGATGCGGTGCTCGAAAGGTAGACAACGAACTGCCAGGGCCCAGTGATGTGAGCTCCAGAAGCCCCTGAAAGGACTTTAATTTCACCTTTGTTGTGGTCTGCAAAACCTCTGGATGCCTTGGAACAGAAGACTACTATAAAATATGAGGTGTGATAAAAAAAAAAGCTAATGTTTAAAATCTTGTAAGTAATTAGTCCAGTAAAAGGCACATTTTCATTAAACCCCCTCCAAATACTGTACTTGCCCTCACTGTGAATACATCTATCCCATTGTCCTCGCCACTTTCCGCAGCAGTGCCGGAAGTCCTCTTCCTTGAGCATCGTTACAAGATCTGATCAGAAATACAGTGACTGTGGAAGCCAAGTGTCATCCATGCAAGGCAAGCTTGTAACCGTCATTGTGTGTGTCCTCACCCACCTTACTCACCAGGTCTGTCACTGTGCGACTTCCAGCTTTTCCCCAAAATTGAAATGACAATGAAAGGTAAATGTTTTGGATCAAATCAAAATACTAAGGCGCCAAGGACAGAGCAATTAAAGACACTTAGGAAAGCGGACTTCCAAAATTGCTTTAGAAAGTGGTGACAATGGTACGGGTATATGTGGTGAAGGGGAGTATTTTGAGGGAGATTAATCACAATGTCTTTTACTGCAATAAAAGAAATACATAATTTAAAAACTCACTGTACTTTTCGGTCACACCTTGTCTTTCGTAAAATCACTCTGGCTGCTACAAGAGAAGAGAATAGGAAAGTGTGGAAATAGAGAAACCAGGGGGAAGACTATTATAGTGGTTCAGGCAAGAAGAGATAACGACAGAACCACAGCAGAGGCGCTGGGTGTGATGACAAGTGTCACATGCTCGATTATTTCAGAGACTTCACAGCATTTGTTGATAGATTAATGTAGAGGTATGGAACCAAGAGAAGAGTTGAGACTGTTTACATTGTTTTCCTGGGCAACTGGAAGGAGGAAGTTGCTCTTAGAAAAGTCTTAGAAGCAGTGGGACCAAGGGAAGTGGTGGTCAGGGGGGACCTGCCAGTTTGGTTTCAGAAATGTTGAATTAGAGATAAAGGTATTGTTTAGAGTTCAAGTAGACATGACAAGTACACACACAATCTCTGGAATTCAGTTCTGGGTCCAGGCTTGAGACACCATCTTGGAAGGAGCGATGCCGAGGTGATTTTTAAAGTCATATATGGGTAAAATCACACAGGGAGATAATGTATTTAAAATTGAAAAACATCAAAAGCTAAATTCCTGGGGCATTTTGATGTTGAGAAGTTAGGAGGACAAAGCAGAACCAGCAAGAAGATGGAAGCAGTGTCCACGAGGTGGGAGACAACTGAGACCAACTTGCATCTTGGCAAACGTAAGTCGGAAATGTTGTGAGATACAGGACTGATCGAGTGTGCAGAATGGGAACTAAGAATCGACGGATGGATTTCACAGGGAGAAAGTCACCGGTGAGCTTGATAAGAGCTTTGCAGTGATGGTGTGGATGGCTGATTTGAATGGACTGGATAAAGAGAAACAGGAAAGTAGTCAGAAGCACCAAGTATCAGCAGAGAAACAACCAGGGAGCTGTGAGAAGACATGACGTGGCGAGACGGTGTTCTGACGATGCGAACCATTAGAACACCAGGGTATCGAAAGGGAACATTGGTGGTTCAGGAGAGAGAAGGAAAACGCTGGTGCTATGTCCTTGGCCAGGCATAAAGAGGTGGGCTGTGCAAGAAGTTGGCTTGCCTTAGAAGTTCAGCTCGTTTATTAGTAAGAACAGAAGTAGTAGGGTTACAGATACAAGGACAAATATGCACAAAGCTCTCCTCTGATTGCCTTTACATTTTCTACGAATTTAGTGAGCACACTCATAAGCGTGGTGAACATGTTAATGAGCAGTGAAATGTTCTGGGCCAGAAGTGAGAAGAGAAACGAACAATGAGGCGATCGAAGAAATTTCTCTGGCTGCTTATCAGCCTCTCTCCTTTCCTAGCTCTCTTCTGCTCGTGTGTGGATAGCAGCTGGGCTCCCACTGGTCTGATCACCATCCTCCTCCCTCCCTTTGAAACCGGTCGCTTGCTTTTAGGTTGATCTTCAACACCTTCATCTTGAAACTCCACAGGCCCTTCTCATTTTCTCAGCACATGGCCAACAGCACATCCTGTGGTGTCAGTTCTACATCCTGTTTCCCTATTGTTACTAAAAGCATTACGATTCCTCCTGCTATCTAGATTCGAAATTTAGGAGTTGTTTGGATCGTCCCTCGTCTTCTCAGGCCCATGTCCAATCTTGTCTTTAATGGACAGAGCCGTGTGTTGATGAAATGTGTCTTTCAAGAAGCCTCCCATAGGGTCTTGAATGAAACAATGCTTGGTTAATATACCAAGTGAATGACTCAGTGTTTAATAAACAAACTTTTGGCCTTACGATGGCATTATACTTCCTCTTCATTCACTGCTATCAGTGCCATACTGCCTGCCCAGTTTCCTTTGGATCTGCCAATATTGGCACATTGACTGACCCAGAAAAGAGGCCATCCCAGTTTGCAATAGATCACAAGAGGTATAGCAAATAGAATGACTAAATGTGATAGGACTTGGGGACTATTTAGAAAAACATCCTTCATGGCTTTGCAAATAGGCAAAAATGTCAAGTCAGCTCTACTCTGAAGCCATTTGGAGACATTTGCAACAATGAATGCATGATTAAGTTTATTGTTTAGTAAACAGTTTGCAGACATTAGCCAAGGGAGAGTTATGGCGGCAGTTTACAAATAATTGCAATTGAATTAGGCAGACTGCAATGCAAAAGCAGTGGAAATAACTTGCCAATTCCATAAAATGTTTTGCAAACAGATTCTGGGGGAAAATAGAATGAGAGAAGCAGAAAATCCAGAAAGGAATGTTTTCAGACTCTGCTCTGCAGATAGTCAGAAAGGATGCCCCCATATTTTACCAGAGAGTGAAGTGTTAGTGAAAGGTGTTTATTTCTGCTTTGCCTCAAAGGCAGAACTTGGCACTGACTTCAGAGTAGGAGAGAGGGGTCTGACTCAGTGATTTGGCACTTAACAAATTCAATTGAACAAAAGTGGTGGAATCATTTTCAAATAGATTATCCGTGTTTGGACTGAGCGGGATTGTGGCACAAGAATCTTGGCTTGTGGAAATGCACCCTTCTTAGCAATATATCCCCAAGATAAACCTGTGCCCAGTGTCGCAAATACAATATATTGTCTGGAGAATGCTAAATTAAAGGTCTTAACTTTATTAAATACATTATATCACATATATTTATATAAAAATCTATTTGGTATGATATATGTATATGATAACATACATTTATAGTAAACAATAAATAATGAACATATAACATTTACTAATATAAACTGTGTCCAAATCAAGATCACCTGTCCTACGCTAACGGGGAAGAAACAATTCCCACACATTTTATGTTTGCCTACACCAGGCTGTTTTTCTTATTTCCTGCCAGTAGCTTTATGAAATGAAGCTACAAATGCAATGATAAACACGTTGGAATGAACCCAAAAATCAAATGAATAAAATAAAACTAGACAGTGCTTCAACTGTACAGCTACTCCCTGGTACTGCCTGTATAAGGACCCTTCAGCCACATTCACTTGATGTTTATGCTTAAGACAAGCACAGAGCACTCAAAAGTATGTGAGTGAACAGGATTTAGGGAGAGATTTTCTGGGTAAGGAGCAGCCACAGAATTTCAGTGGCTGTGGGTTGGCTCTTTGTCTCAAAATGCATCCTGAGTGTGTAGATTCCCTCCTCTGACCACACCCTTCATATAGGCTACTGACTTTGCAACCCCTCAACCAGATTCTCAGATTCAAAAATGCATTTTGGGAAGAATAGTTTCCCTGAAACAAACTTTTGAGTTATCCCACATACCAACGGGTAGTCATTTGTTTACATAAAGGAAGAACCAACTTTTATCTGTCTATTCTGAAAGAATCCAGGAACAATCACAGATTAATAGGAATTTAAAGCAGTCAGATGTATGGATTAAGAAATTGGACTGCAATTCCTCCTCCACAGCACTTTCAAAGCTACAACAGGTGCATAATTTGTAGACTCACCACAAATATGTTTGAAGTCTGTGGATCTGCTTAGTAGCTGAGGCCAGAATAATGGGCCAAGTATATCGTAATTGGAATTCTTTGCACTGAAATTAAATTCAAAAATCTACCTATCATTTCTCAAAGGCAAATTATGTTTATGCAGTACTTAGCCTCATTTGCACATTCAAAGGTTTTTCTACCACACCCATTTGGGGTGACACAGATCACACAACAGCAAACTGTGGAATCAAATGATTTGCAGCGTTTTAGTTGCAAAGCAGTTCTATGTCTTAACAGTTATCATAATAGAAAGCTTCTGAGTTGGAACTAAATAAAAGAAAACATTACATGACAAGTCCACATTTCCCTTTTAGCTTTTGTTCTTCTGTCCCTAAAAAAAAAGGCAACATTTTCTTTTTGCAACATAGGGAAAAGAAAGATGGCTAGTCCCCACACTTGTTGATTCCATTAACAGGGAAGATTGACAAGAAGTAGACAATTGTGTTTCCCATGAATATGGGTATGGAGGGGGCTGTGGAAATAGAGACTCTTGCTAATGGAAGGAAAATGACCCAAGCCTTTTGACAAATGTCAGGTAGACTGGAGTCCAGCAAAGATACACCATTTAATCTGCATTGCAGAAGACAAATTGCATGACTGATAACCTCTTTAATTTTACTCTGTAACTTTTTACTCTGCAGTGAAGAATGAAGTAAGGCCCTCAACTTGGCTAATGTAGGTCAGCATTATTCACCCAGAATTTCAGCGGCGTTGGAGCTTTTGTTAGTTGGTGGCCTCTTTCTTGGGTCAAGGAAGAAAAGAATTTAAAAAGAAAATGAATAAAGAAATGATATGAATCAATCTAAGAACCACAACTTTTCAGTGAGATTTTGACCTCAGGTACAGGAATACAATTTCTGACTCAGAAACATTAGTGACTTGTTCTTTGTATTATATAAAAATGTGGTAAATATATTTTTGAACTGCATTTGCTTCTAAAATATAATAGAAACAGAACCTTTTTATTTAAAAATACTCTTTAATTCTTCTAAAGTATTTTGAGTGCATGCACATACATGTCAGTCTGTGCATGTGTGCATGCGTGGTTTCTGAGTAAAGATTAAAAGACATAGCTACTTTTTTTCTCTATTATACTCGTACAGGCAAGAGATCAGGTGAAGAAGAATTAATTTGTGATTCTCATACTATTGCACTATCACTTACTATATCTTTCATTATTTTCCTTGCTAGAAGACAGCATTTCCTGTATTTGCTTTCCTGCCCCCATGTCTAGAGATTTTCACCTATTCAAATCCGATTCAAACTGATATAATTTGTTTCTTTTCCCTTATTGCCTTCCCTACCCTTCCCACTTTCCCTACACCTTTAGCCCTTTTCTTCCTCTTTCACATTGTCAGTTATATCATTAAGATCTTATGTACCATTATAGTTTTCACACAAGAGAAACTATTCAGTATTTACACATGTTTGACTTAGGAGAAAATGAAAAAATGGAAATAAAGTGTTTGTAAATGGGGAGGGGAGAAGGGGGTGAAGGGAGAGCAGGGACAAGGGGAAAAAATGAGAACCGAGACCTGTCATGGAAAGATCCCAATGATGAATGTAACTGTACTGTAGACCTAAAATGCACCAATAAACTCAATGAGAGAAAAAATAAATAAATACATAAAAGTAAATTTCAAATATATAAAAAAAATTGATATAATTTGGAGTGTTCTTTCCAAAACACTAGATTTCTGGAGATCAGATTTTGATCATGATTTAAAAGAATAATGATAAATACAAATAAGTAATTATTAAAAAAATCCCTCCCCTTGCCGATGAGTAGTTTTGCTCTAGTCACAGAGGAGCTCTGGCATTCTCTCTGGACAGTTGACAGCAGGATTCTGGCAGCCAGTCTCCCTCCAAGGTGAGCAAATGTGGCCCAATGAGCCACTAAAAAACTCACAGTCAACCAGGCTATAAGGCCTTAGATTCTACCAGTTCCTTATAATAACTAAATTGCTTGTGCTGTTCTTTAGATCAATGTGAGCTTCTAGGTGCTGGTCCTCTAAAGCCAGGAGCTCTGGCCTCCTGTAGCTCATAGTCCTGGAGCAGGAAAGTAGACCCACAACCATATTATTTTAATGCAATATAGAGTCATAAGAGGTCAAAAGGCAGGATAGAATGATTCCCAGTCCAGTCTGAATGTTCTATCCTCACCAAAACACACCTAGAAAGCTTCACCTGGCCAGAGAGAATATCTTGTGAGGAAAGTGCTAGAGGAGTGACTTGACTTTAGGGAGCTTTTGTCCAGGCCCTGCACACACACACATTCCTGCCCACTGTACTCCGATAAATATCTCTGGCCTTGGGACCCCAACCACTTTGGTCATGAGGTCTTCTGAGCACCTCCAGTAGTGAGAAGGATTTTTCCACACTAGGAACTTTGGAAGCTCTCAGACCCTTGCCTCTCTTCCCTCTTTCACTGTATGTAAATTTTCTTGTACGGTTCTTACTTAATCTCATCCCTCCTCCGTGCTGATTAACTTCTGTTGAATACATTCATTGAACAAAGTTATCCCAGGGTTCGGCATATAATTCTTCCAACCACTCCCTGAGATAATATCATTTACTTTATTTACAGATGTGAAGGCTGAGACACGGGAAGTTTCGGTAACTTACCAAAAGATACAGCTAACTAATGGTAGAGCAAGGATTCTGCCCCTGACGATCTGGTTCAAGGTCTACTACACTGCAACTATTTCCATGTGTCTTATTTCCCTGGGATTGCAAACCTTTTGAGGGCAGTACCGATAACTTGTTATTCGCAGCTCATATAGCGCCAACTCTTTGATATTGTGGCGGTGATCACCTAATATAGATAGAGTGAATGGATAAGGGAACAAATACATGAATGAAATAACTCCACTTGCAAAGCTGGTGGAGGAAAAGCGGCCTACAACAAAGGTTAGTAAGAAAACGTGAGCCAAAATATACATTCAAGATGTTAGCAGAAGCAATAGCACTCTCACCAGGCCTCTGCAGAAGTCAAAATCATATTGTGAAAACCCCAGCCAGCTATGAGAGGGAAGATGTGGGCTCGATCCTTGCATCACTTGAAAGGGAAAACTTCGTCACTGCACAGGGAGTTGGGCAGAAGGATTAAAAATGCAACTCAGAAAATCTGTATTACTCCAGTGGGAGATATATATGAGTGTTTAAAGAAATGAAATCCCAACCATTATCATACTACCTGATGTAAACAAGCTATTTTTAATTGCCGACATTCTCAAACCCCCCAAATGAGGTCATTTCAGTTTCCCTCCACAATGTCAGTCTAAATACTGCACCGTATTTGCATTCTCTTGCATGGCCAGAGGACTGGTCCATCTAATTGTGTGGAAAATGGAGACTCGTGAAGTAAATACCTGGATCAACTCAGATTTAGTACAATTCTAGCAACAGAGACACCAGTACCTGCTGAACACTAAGGATGCAAAAACTGGACACACTTTAGTCTGAACTATGCAGCTTCCCACCCAAGAGTCCTCTGATTCCCATGTCTATTTATGGATCAGCTCCTCTCTGACACCATTCCTTTCACACAGAACTCTAATGCCTATAGGGTTTTTTATGTGTCCCCTCTGCCTAGTTCCTAAAAGAGGCACAACATTGTCACAAAATCATTAAAATATCACAGTGTACAAATGGTATCTTTGCCTCTGAAAAAAAAATACAAATTAATTGAAAAGTTGCATTGCAGATGACAATTAAGTGGAGCATTTGTTTCTCAGCATAGTAATTTCAAATGCAGTCTGCTATAAATTCATATGCAAGCCTCTGGAATTATAAAACCAATATTTTAAGGAGAGAGCAAGGAATTATTGCTTTATATAACATTTCCTCTGAAACGACTTCATGAGGTAATCCTTGCTAGTTCCAACAAAATGAAATGTATTGATATTGATTCATACATGTAATAGCTTCTTTTGTGGGCCAGACACAGTACTGGGGATGATTTACACATGTCTTTGCTCCAGAAATACATCTGGCCACACATATGTACATTTCTCCTGTTAGGATAATTTATGAGGCGATTGTTACTTTCTGCACCAATCACCTTGATAAAGACTGTTATCAGAGCCAAGTACGATGGCGCATGCCTGTAATCCTATCACTCCAGCACTTGGGAGGCTGAGCCAGGAGGATTACTGTGAGTCTGAGGCCAATCTGGGCAACACAGTGAGTTGACAGCCAGGCTCGCAAAAAAAAAAAAAAAAAAAAAAAAAAAAAAAAAAAAAAAAGAATTACTGCTAGAGAAGTGTTTTTAAGTAAATGTTTGCAATAGGGGTCAGTATGTTTTCTCACCTCTTTCTACCAATAGCTTTTATCTTGTAGAAGACATTTCTAGAACTTACGTAGTTTCTAGATGAAAAAAAAAAAAGAAACGATGTAGTTTGGCTTATAGATGTCAAGTTATTTCCAAGATGTATTAAGTACCGACCATATCCCCAGAACAACTATTAGATACTAAGGTCTCCAGGTGGTAGATCCGAAGGTCTCTAGTTTTCCTAAGAACCCAGAGATTTAACTTGGAACTTACATTTCTTGATGGTTCTTGTGTCTGGAAATGAAAAACTAAGACTGGAAGAATACGTAATATTTTTGGTGCTTCCGTGAGTGAAAAAGGAAACACACAAAACTATAAGTTGCTTTGCGCAACACTGGATGGTGCTCTCGGGAGATACATGACCCTAGCTGATGACAGAACCTCCCTCTAATTCCAATCTCCAGCTCTACGATTGGATTGATCATGACAAGGATACTGTTATGATAATGGGATAATGTCTGTGTGAGGCTTACTAAATTTTAAAGATGACATAATGTTATTAATATCAATTTCATAGATTTCCCGCCACAATTATACTACCTTGAAAATATCCTAATTAAAAGCAATAAATTGTAACTAAACTTCCAGTGCCATTGCCTTTCCAAAATTCATAGTCTAATCATTTATGCATAATAAGGGTAATTGTTAAAATTCTTATAGATGGTTTATGTATTGTGTTTAAGATAGAATTTCATCATTCTTTAAATATGCTGAAATAGTGCTAATATATTATCTTGGAAACATGAACATGTGCTGTTTTTTGCCTTCATGTCCAAAGTCTAGGGATAGGAATGTGGTTGGTTGTAAAGAAACAGACTAATCAAACAATAACAAATGTTGGCAGGGTTGTGGGGAGAAAGGAACCCTTCTCCATTGTTGGTGGGAGTGCAGACTGGTGCAACCACTATGAAAATCAATATGGAGATACCTCAAAGAGCTGGGACTGGAGGTTCCATTTGACCCAGCCATCCCTCTGCTGGGGTATCTTTCCAAAAGAATTAAAAGAATCATATCACAGAGATATATGCGCACCAACTTGGAAAAAGCCCTTTTGCCCATCAGTTGAAAACTGAATAAAGATGGGGTTTTTCTATAAAATGGAATATTACTCAGCTATAAAGAATAATAAATTAGATTCATTAATAGGAAAATGGATACATATTGAAGATATACTCCCAAGTGAAATAAGTAAGTCACACATGTGTAAATATCAAATAGTTTCTCTGGTGTGAATAAACTACAATAGTACATAAGATCCTAATGATATAATTGACAATGTGAAATAGGAAGAAAAGGGCTAAAGGTGTGGGGAAAGTGGGAAGGGTAGGTGAAAGCTAATAAGGGAAAAGAAAAAAATATGAGAAAATGAAAAATGGAAATGAAGTGTTTGTAAGGGGAAGGGGAGGAGGGGGTGAAGGGAGGGCAGGGGTAAGGGGAAAAAATGAGAACCAAGATCTGTCATGTAAAGGTACAAGATCCCAATAATGAATGTAACTGTACTGTATACCTAGAATGTACCAATAAACTCAATGAAGAAAAAATAATAGACTAAAGGGCTAAGGATTTAGCTCAGTGGTTCTGCTGTTTGCCTCTCAAGCACAAGGTCCCAAGTTCAACCCCCAATACCAAAAACAAACAAATAAAAAACAGACTAACCTGAGGCAAAGGAGGAACCTTACCAATCAACCATGGCCTCTCTATCACTACACTTATCATGGGCCATTTCTGTTCCTGAGCAAGCTTCCCAATTGCAAGCAATTTGAAGGAACTTTCAAATGTTAGCCACCTGCAATGCTCACCTACAAGGAAGTGGAGGCGCCTCCAAGGGTCCCTTAGGGTAGCCTGTTCCAGAAAGCTCAGAAATGCCTGATTTTTGATATGCGACAGACACCTTCCAAGGAAAGCAAAACTCACCCTGAAGCCCCCCACGTACAAATTATAGTCACCATTTAAACCATCATCACAGTATTTGAGGTTAGTAAAACATATTGCTTGAGCTATAAAACATTCTAAACTAGCATTCCAAATGTCTCGCCTCAAGCAATCACTTAAATTAAAGTTTCAGACAGCTGGCACTGGAATCATAATAACAGTTTTACACAAAGGGATTGGCTAAACATGATTATTGTTTTGATAATTTATTGTCAACATGTATTACTGTGCCCTGATTCCAAGGCTTGGCTTTGTTTCCTTTCTATTGTCAAC
This sequence comes from Fukomys damarensis, assembly GCF_012274545.1. Classification (NCBI taxonomy): domain Eukaryota; kingdom Metazoa; phylum Chordata; class Mammalia; order Rodentia; family Bathyergidae; genus Fukomys; species Fukomys damarensis. Next base: position 11,318,930 of record NW_022900919.1, on the reverse strand, counting down.
AGGTGACAGACAAGGTCTGGTTCAGGTGACACAGAAGGAGCACTGACTGCCCTTTCTTAGGAAGATCACACACACACACACACACACACACACACACGTGTACACACACACACAGTATTATAGTAACTTCCATGATCTGATCCATTTTACTGGCTCTTTCCTGTGAATTGTTGTATTAGTTAAAAGAGAAAAATCTGCCAGTAACATTCTTAGTACCCTCACAACCAAAAACAATGTTGACTTCCTAAATACAATTTAGATTCCCTTCAAATACCTATTTTCCAGAGCCTCTCTTTGTGGAACAGATAAAAGCAGAAAATGCCGCAGTATTTCTTTTGTAAGTTGAAGCGTGTATCGAACACAGGCAGCCTTGTGTCCTTAGGCCTTGAGGTAGGATCACCCAAGACACAGATGATTCTGATGCTAGCTATTTGCCCTTGAGCCAGTTCTGAAACACAATATTGTGCAGACTTATTAACATATTTTCAATGATAAAAAAAATTTTCTCTTCACTTCAACTTGGACCACTTTCTAAAGATTTAATTTCTACCACAGGGAAATACCCATGATAGACATTGATGCTCAATTTTCTGTGGTTTACTTCCATTCACAGACCCCACCAGACTTTGAGGCATCAAATTATATTTTTCAATTTTTGTTTTTCTGTTAGGCACAACATATTGTGCAAGAAGATTTTTTTCCTGAGTCTTTTTTTTAGAAACAGAGTAGTAATAGCTCATTTTAATGAGAAAGTGGGCAGACACTGGGTGAAGACCGTTGTTGTAGAAGTACAATAGGTTTTTCTGGGTTGTGTCTTTCTGTACACAAAACTGACTAAAAAATTGGACAATGTGAGAAAGAGGCAATCTGCTTCAACCCCTGAAGAGGGAAGTAAGGGACACCTTTGAGTACCTCTAAAGTTTTTTTCTGAACATGACATTTCCATTGACTTTAATTAACATTTTATTAAACCCTGAGTTTGGAAAGCTTTTCACTGAGAGAGAATTAGCATTCTGGGCATATTTTTGGGGGGTGGTTAAGTGAATATTATAATTAATGGCGCTCCCAACTTTATGGTTAAGTTCGTCTTTGTTCTAGCTTTGCAGAAACTGGTTATAGGTCTACTCTTAAGAAATGAGCCATGCCTCGATAATGATTTTTATCTTGTAATATTGTGGCACAATGTTGGCAGCACTACACTTTATGAGTATATTGCCTGCTGACAAATTAATCCAATTAGTAAAGGTGAAGGTTTATAATTGGGGTTAACAAGAATTTAACTGGTCATTGCTCACTGAACCTCCCTCACCTCGCCTACAGCATGGTCCCTTAAGTTCTTTTGAGAAGTCACATCCTGTTCCCAGATTACACCAAAAGTCCGACTTCGAAAATCCTGTTTGGAGAGAAACGCACAAAGGCACCTTGCCAAAGCCATGACAACAATGGAACTTGGCGGCGTGTATTTCCCTGCTGTTTGGGAGGCTGAATCTCCACCCCCACCTTCTTTGCACCCCCCCTCCCCCACTACCAAGGGTATTTTTATATAGTTCAAGTCCCTATTGGTCTGCAGTTTGCAGTGCGGTTTAAAAAGTAATACATCTTTTCTTAGATGTACCCCAGTTTCTGCTTTTTAATAGACATGATAATGAGCTTCTGGGTCTTCATTTCCCAGTGAGCAGAGAGCTCAAATAAATCTTTGATTGTTCACAACCCAGGAGAAGGTTCCGGAGCACTGGAATCCATTGAGGTCTCTCTAAACAACTATTATTTCAAAGCATATTTTTGAAATGTTGGATTTCATGGTGCTATTGAATTTTTTTTCCAGTGTAGTCAGTAGCACCTGCTTATAATGAACTTTTAGTGATATTCCTTTCACGGTGAGTCAGAAGGAATGAAACCTTCTCACTCACAACAGCAGAATATGCAAAGAATATGTGGTGGAGCACAGTAAAGACTTTTTACTAGATTAAAGGGGGAAAAGGCTCTCTCTAGCTATGCACAAAAAGCCTATTTGCTTGGGCCCTTTAGACTGTCTTCAACTTTTGAAGTCGGAAAGATGTCTAACTTTTCTGCAGATTTCAGTATGCCAATGTGAAAATGTTTGAGCATTATGGATAGTGGGTCTTATTTGGGGGAAATAGGATTTACTTAAATTTAGCAAGATACAATCCACTGTTTTACAAGAACAACAAAAATGAATTTATGTGTCTGTCAAACTTACAAAGACAATTAAATGGTTGTTTTTTTGTTTTTATTTTCTAAAAGTCAAAATATACTTTGGACAGTTTGCTTTTAATTTTATGGCCAAATTCAAAAATAGAAATCCTGACACTGCAAAGACCCAATGTCATAAGAGTTTTCATAAATTTAATTGGGAAAAGAGTACTTCCTCTACCCATTTCTGATGGAGGGATCAGGGAGCAATGGCATTGGGTATATATTTTGATATGACCTTAGGCTATGCTTAAAACAATATCAATTACACTAACTAGAGTTTTTATTATAGCTGAGCCAATTGATATGCATGCATTAAGTGGGAATTATCTTTACATTATTACAAACCAACTCGGTCCGTTTCCCTAGTCGGCTGGATCTGATAGGGTGTCGAGAAATATTTTTATTTAATCTTTTTATTTTTGTCCTAATAAAAGAAAAGGGTAGCTTGAGCCTGGCCCCATAGCTTTAGCCAATTGACTATGATTGAGTGCTTTTTCTTATTACTACTCACTGGGACCTTCTTATGAAATGCACATTTCATTTTTATCCAAGACCTGGGGATATGGGGCGACAGAGGATTATTACTCCAGATTCGGCACACTATAGTCTACAGGAAGCTGCCCACCAAGCTTGGGGAAGAGTTATAATTTTAATTCTTTTTACAATGACAAGGTTATTTCAAAGTTAAATTATCATTATCGGTTAAATGAAACAGTACTGTGGTAGCCCTCGTAGGACAAGGTGGCTTATTCTAATTGTCAGGGGCTGTAGTTTCCTATGCTGAATTTTAGGTCTAAGCATTTCCAAATGAATAGGATGATTGAGGAGGAGGGGTATGTTTGTGATCTGTTTGGACCAAAATGGATACTTTAACAATCAATTAACTCCTGAAAAACCACTAATGACCACACCAGGATGGGAGCTTTTAGGATATTGAAAGAAGATTCACTTAGTATTGACACTGGTTGGTGGAAAGGCTGTGCTTGCGCAATGCTGAAGGTCTGACGTCCTATGATCTCTGGCCCCTGAGCAAATCTGCTGCAACTGGTTCTCAGTATGTGCTGCAGCGTGGTCTTCTATAGCCTGTACCATCCATACGGCTCGATTGTGACAGATGTCAAAATCCATGCCTTGTAATTTGGTTAGCAACCTTTCCTTGGTTTCACCTAAAAGGAAAAAATAAATCAGAGGAAGCTGTTTTACCACCATTAATATAATAACAATAATTAAATAAACATAAGTAAGCAATCTACACACACACACACACACACACACACACATATTCACAAATGCAAAAAAAAGAAAAAAAACCTAAAAATTCAGAATCATAGTAGAATCAAAGCTGCAAATGTATTTTGTGAGCACTATTTGGAATTGTATATTTTATGTATATAATATGTCTTCCTTGATGAGAAAAATTAATGATGCAATAGATCGAATAATTCTACAATCTTTCAAAGTGGAAAACTGGGAAATTTGGGGTTTTCCCCCCCCACATTATGAACAAGGTGTTTTCGTCATCACTTTACCCAGTCAGGCCAAGTGAATAAATTCAAGAAAAACCAAAGTAACCAAACTAGAGCTTACCATGTCACAAAGGAAGATTGGAATATGCCATCCCTGTGCTCCTCTGCTGTCTCCTTCTCTGCAATGCACTTAAAACGAAGGCTGCGGTATGCGAAATAGTGGCATTCAAAACATTTCTTCAAATCAGGATTTTTCAAGTAAAAATTCACACCTGTATGTTCTTGCTTGAAAAGTCAGATCTGGCAAAAGCAGGTTTCCATTCTTATCTGCCAACAAAAGGCATGGCTTTTGTGACCGCCTCACTAGACCAAGCGCACCCACGCGTGGCTTTGCCGCAGTCAGCGTCTGGCCTGCTCACAAAGATACCAGTGCCCGGTGCCCACCGTGGCCTTTTGTTTGGTGGCAAAACCTTGGCTTAAAACGGAAAGAGTCCCCACTTCCTGACTCCCCTCGCGTTTCTATTTTATGTTGAGAACCACGCCTAGGAGTCCATGTCAATCCGTTTTCTACCTCCCACCCTTCACTTGTTGCTTTATATCTCCCTTGATTTCCCAGGATAACCCCTTCTCTTGGACTCCAATCCGTGGGTGCCCTTTGCCTGAGTCACTGGACACAATTCTTCCTCTGGGTAGCACTTTCAATCCCTCTCTGCTCTGCTGTGTGGGTCCTTCACACCGTGATAGGTGGTAGGCTCAGCAAGGACCCAAAAAATTAATACGGCTAAAATGAAGGTCGTAGTGTCACCACCGATTTCCTAACAGTCACACTTTACTCAGAACTCTTCTTGGAGCGAGAAGCCAGCCATCGGATATTTGTAATTGTTGATTATGTTTTCCTGTGGGTGTGTTCATCTTTCAGTCTTATCTCTGCAGCCAATCTTCCTATATAAGATTGAAAATTCTGAATTCAAGGACCTAAATCTTCCACTAGTCAAATATCTCTTAGGAAGGAGTGTGCTTCTCTGGTGCTGGTAATAGAAACCTTTCTTTCTTTCCCTCTTTCTTTCTCTCTTTCCTTCTTTCTTTCCTTCCTTTTCTTTTTTCTTTCTTTCTTTCTTTCTTCCTTTTCTTTCTTTCTATCTGTCTATCTCACTTGCTTGCTTTCTTCTCAGGTCATTTTCTTTACTGGTAATTGTCTGTAGCACATCTTTCTTGCTTTGGAATTCACATCATATTTGTACCTCTTCTGATGCACTTACTATATTTCATTTCATGATAGGTAGCAATAGACTACATTTTCTTGAAGGGTGGGCACTATATCCTTCATTCTACTTAACAATGATCACTTTCCACTGTGTACAAGTGAGGCAGTCATCAAAGGATAGTAGCTGATTGATTAGAAGCCAAATTTGAATGCTCATAATTAACAGTTAAGAGGACCAATGACCCATCTAGGATTCACACTCAGTGTACGTGTCTTCAGGTCCATAACACAGGGTTCCAGGAAGCAAGAGGCTTTTAACAACAATGGACAAGGAACATGGATCTTCCCAGTGTAGTTATACCCTGTATTGCTCACTGCTTACTACAACATCCTTGTATTGCTAGTGTTGTTAAATAGTACTATGAAGACAGTTAAGTATAGAAGGAAATGACTTTCACCACTAGCCTTTAAGACATTAAATTCTTCTGATTAAGTAGGCATACATGTGATTTATTTCCTCAAAGCACAAAAGTGGGAATTCCTTAGCATGTTATCTAGCTTTGAATAATCAATCAAGGAAAGGAGACACGATATGAAGAAGTTTGCAGTTATACAAAGAAAATCGAAAGGAGAAGAGACTTCAAGTGAAGAATTTTGGGGGTAGAATTATGTTGGGGACCTTTAAGTTAGAGAGAAGTAGGGACAGATAGGAAGGGCCTATTTTTAGAAAGGGCTCTCACATGATCTTGAAAATAACCCCTGCTTTAGGTATTACCTTCAGCTTTCCCTGTTTTCCTAATCATTACACCAAATTCCATGAATTCCAAAACACGGGTTTTTCTCTTAGCCTCCCACTCTCTTTCTTCATCTTTTATACCCAATGCATGTATGTGCAAGGCACACACACACACACACACACACACACACACTGGCCGAGTCTTTTCCTTATTTTGTATGTGCAAGGCACACACACACACACACACACACACACACACTGGCCGAGTCTGGTTTCCTTATTTGATATGTTTCTCACAGGAGAAACATGAAGCAATGACAAATTGACCATCACTTCAGAGCAAAGTGCAAACCCTCCTATAATGTTTGTACAACTTCTAAAAAGACAAGGTGTGTGTTCACTGGATCCTGGGGTCCATCCTGTCCTTAAGGGTCTCCTCTAAGGATTTCATGTCTTAAATTTATAATCATGCTCTGTCAGAAGTTTTCAAGGAAAAAAAAAGTTAAGCCTAGAAAACACTGCTACTTATTGGTGGGGTGAGAAGACCTTGAACAATTTTCTCAGACATTATTTCCCCAATTTATGGATAGAGAAAAATGAGGTGCTCTTGTGAGATTATTGTAGAGGTCAGTAGAATGTGAAATCCTGAAACAGGGTGACAGGTGTGTTAAGGAGATGCAAAAAAAAAGCTACTTCTTTTCATTTCTGCAGCATTCTTTTACTTACTTTTAATAGGACCCAAGAGCCCTTTGATGAAATGAAAACATTTTGCATTTTTGAGCAAGTCATCATGAGTTTTCAGTTTTGTCAACACGGATGTGAAAGCAGAATCATGATAAGATCTCATGGATTTCCACAAGATACCCTAGGAATTCTGGTGCCATTGAACTGGACATCCAGGCAACAGAAGGAACAGGTTCCACACCAGAGCAGCTTGGTCATTTAGAAGAAAGGAATGTTTCAAGGAATCTGTCTTGGGCAGATTTTCTTCTGCATATTGCCTTTCTTATACTTGTCCACTTAGGTTATTAAAAGATCCTGTAAGAAATTTAAAAATCATGTAAGTATTTTTTCCAAACATGTTTCAATGTTTCTGTCAATATTCACCTGAGATATACCACTGGATTCTGAGATCGTCAAAGGACATTTCTTCTAGATTAATAGCCTAAATTAATTAATTAGCTTCATTCTCTCATTGCCTTCACCTCTCTTCCTCTGTCTTTCCTCCCCCACTCCCAACTGCTTCTCCTCCATGTCTTTCCTTTCCCTTCTGGAGGAATAATTTACCCATCCTTGAAGATTTACCATTCCCCCAAGAATTTTGCACATATGAGCTGTGAAGGTCTATTAATTTACATTCCTATTTTGAAGTCACATAAAAAAACACATAGCTAGAAAAAAAATCCACATGAGATTTTACAGTTATTTTGCTTTTATTCTGGGAAAAAATACAAAAAAGATTATGAGAAGCACTGGAGACAACAGTGAAAATCCCCAATACATCCTGAATCAATTAGCCTTAGCGTGATTGAGGGAGTGATCACATGAGGTCTGTCAAGGAATTTAGTTGCACATTCAGCGGAGAATCTCTTCACATGAGGATGGGAGGTTAACAGACTCAAGGAGCTGATGTTGATGACTTCTCCATGATCACTGTCTTGAGTTTCCTCCAAATCTAATCCCACTGCTACAAGACAGAGACAAGACAGAATTTGCCAGCTATATCCATTGATTAATGGACTACTGGGTCCTCTGAGGTTCCAGGGAGACATTTGTTTGTTTACCATTTAGTAAGCCTTCTTATATAGGAAAAGAATTCCCTTTGATTGCCTTTACGTTTTAATAAAAAAATAATTTTATCTATTATACATCGTTAAAATGGGGAGTAAAATATTAAGAGTGGAGCAGTCTTTTAATAACTGGAAATCAAAAAATATAGCCAGCATCTTTCTTTCCTCTTCTGCCCCCATGTCTCTTGTCTGCTTGTTACTCATGTCTCCTTCTACTCCTGATGGGAAGGACACAGAGAAGAAGGCAATCACCATGAAAGCTACTAATCACGGGGTTTGGGCCAGTTAATCAGTATCTCTGTGGCTCCCCATTGTTTACAGAAGGAAGGGGCCCCGAGATTCTTGATCTCAAATAGTGGAGGGCTGCAAGTCAGGGCCTTTAGCTCTCCAGCAAGCAGTTACTGCCTCAATTTAATTAACTGCCTATCCCTGCCCTGGTGTGACTTGTATGGCCAGGAAGGTGTTTCCCAAGGAAATCAGAATGGGGGGCAGAGAGGGAAAGAAGGGAAAAAAAGAGGTTCAGGAGGGCAATAAGGCGGGGGTTAACAACGCTGCTTAAGATCAAGGGCTGGAGTGCTGAGATGCTGCCAGACTTGAAAACTTTAATTTACTGTCACTGTTAGCCCCCTTTGAGGTTTATGGTGGTATTTATACACACAGCATCAATCACATGAAACAAGGAGGGGATTTATAGTTTGTTTTAAAGACTGCAAATGCAATGTAATGCAAATAGCTTGCCTCACGGGCATTTACGTTTAATGGGAAAATTACAGATGCAAAAGATTGGTAGAACAAATTTTAAATTGACTTTATTACATCTAGTGCTTTTCAGAGAATACTATTAAAAAGAAAGAAAGAAGATATGGTAATGGAGTTCTACACTGTAGCCTGACAACTTAAATTCCACTTAACTGACTTTCTCCCCCTTTCTTTTTTTTATTTTTGTTTGATTTTTATTTTGTTTTTCTTTCTTGCATCTTTCTACTTATGTTACCTCTACAATAAGTTTGGCTAAGTGAAAAAAGCCACAGGATCATAAGCCAAGAAGTAGTTCATTTTTCATTATTTTATTTCACATCATTCTTCTGTTGCCCCCTGTTCCCGGATGACATAAAATTATGCTACAGTTGCGCATGCATGTTTAGACTATCCTGTAAAACGGCTGCTTTTTAAATAAAATACTAAATTTTAAGGGCACCTTTGAATTCACAGTAAAATTAAAAAGCAGGTGGCCCTCTGTTCCCAGTCCCCAAGTATATACAGCCTTCCCAGTTGTCAGCCTTCCCCGGCAGAGCATTTGCTACAACGGATGAATGTCCATCGGCATATCAGAATCGACTGCAGCATGGATGGTCAGCACACATCATGCTTAACTGTCGGTCTTCGACAGTCTGTAGGTTTGGACAGATATTCGATGGACTTTACCTACCATTACAGTATCATACAGAGTTTTTCCACTACCCCCAGAATCCACTGTGTTCCAGCTATCTCCCCCTCCAACCTCTGGCCCCTGCTGCCCACTGATCTTGTTCCTCTCCCCTCAGATTCACCCTCTGCAGAATGTCCTACAGCTGGAACCACAAAACATAGGCCTTTTCACATTGTTTTACTTAGTAACATGTATTTACTCTTACTAATCCACCCCTGTGGCATAATAGCTCATTTTTGAGGGCTGCATAATATTCCACTGGCTGCCGGTTAATCCATTCACCTATGGTATAAAAGGATGTTTAATTTTAAAGGAACTGCCAGTTGTCTTCCAAAGTGGCAGAGGTATTTTATTTCTATAAACAATGAGTAAGAATTCCTGTGCCTCCTCAAAATGGTAAATAGTTGGTGTTTTCAGTATCACGGAATTTAGCCATTCCCATGGATGTGCCATGGCACCTCATTTTCAACTGCATCTCCCTCAAAGCGTAAGATGCGAATCATCTTTACATGCATTTATTTTCCACCTGTGTAGCTTTGTTGGTGATGTGTTTGCTAAGATCTCGGGACTATTTTTTTAAGTGAATTGTCTATTTTCTTATTGCTGAATTTTAAGAGCATGTCATAAGCCCAGCATTAAGGCCGTAGGCTGAAGCAGAAGAATTGCAAGTTTGAGCCCAGTCTGGATAACTCAGCAAGTTAGTGAGACCCTGTCTCAAAAAGGAGAGTGGGCGCTGGGGATGCAACTAAGTGCAAAAGCCCTGGCCCTCCATGCCTAGCACCAGAAAAGGAATGAAAAGCAAGAGAAAGACTGGGTTACAATTTGTACAATGGTAATTCCAAGTAGCAGTGAGGCAAATAGGAAATTACTCTTTCCCATTTTAGGCAAATCAATGGGCACTGGCTGTCCCATTCCATGAAGTGCAGAAGAACACAGCCATCCTGTCTTCTTGCTTTAGCATGTATGACTTTCCCACTAAAAGTCATCTCATTACCCAAGATGTCTGCTCCTGTTTTAACTGTGCTGCGTTTGTTTTATCCAGAAGGGTAGGAGAAGGAAGAATGCAGTGTCTGGGCTTTGAAAGTCCTTTTTGGGAGTTTCCTACATCACTTCTACTCTCAGCTCCCTAGCTAGAAACTTGCTACCTGGCCAAACGAAGCTTCAAAGAAGGCTGGAAACATATTCTTTTAGTGTTCTCTGATAGCCTGAAGTTTGGCTGAGATTCAAGGGCCGTATGATAAAGTAAAATTTAAGAATATCTATCAAAGGAAAATTAGCAGTATGTACATGGACCCACAAGGTGATTTTTGCCCATATCTGCGACTGATGGTGATTCTGACACTCAAAAGAGTTGGATGTCAGTACATAAACCAGACATGACAGCCACATGAACAACTTAGCTGTGTGATTGTCAAAGCAGCTGTGGGCTCCACTCTATTCATAAAACCATTTACTTTTTAACATCAGTAATTCCATATGGTCCAACTTTATTAAAGGTATAGATGTTATTTCAACATTTTCATTACTGGCTACTTAATAGTTTATTCTTGGGTGTTTATTCTTGTTCAGATATTGAAAGCAATATAAAACATGTACGCATTTGTCCTGATTCAGCAAATAATTGGGAAGGGGAACTTATTTAGCTTGCTTTATCAAAATCACAATCCTGAATACCTTCCAGTCTTCTGTTCCTTTACATAGCACTCATAAAACCCCAGCACCTGACAGACATGCAACTGATACCTTTACAAGTCAAGGCAGATAGGCCCAGGGATTTAGGTCAATGGTTCTGCAGCCTGCCTCACAAGCACAAGGACCTGAATTGGATCCCTGGTGTACCCCCCAAAAAAGCAGAGGCAGATAGTGGGAAGAAGGTACCACTCTTTGCCTGTGTGTTTACAGATGAGACTGAGGTTGGGTGTAGTTAACTGTAGTAGTAGGTATCAGGACCAGTATCACTTCAAGTCCAGACAGACTTAGAGAAAATGGGGACTGCTTCAAAACGTGCATTTTAACAAACATCACAGAAAATAGTCAAAATTTATACGAACAGCAACAATGTAACCACTCTCAAATAATTCATCACCCTCTAAAATGTAAAAGCAAGTGACCCATTAAAGCTTGAGTCTTTGATCTGGGAATTCACTACTAGCCTTGAATTATTAAGTTAAAAGCTAAGAGAGAAATCTCTTCATTAAGTTGATATTTCCATAGATACTAAATAGATCTGTTAGAGATAAATCGAGGCAGTAAAATGCCTTCCAAGGAAAGCATTTCCAATTTCTGTTTTGTTTTCATCCATAAAACTAAGGAAATTCTTTAAATTGAAAGGTATTGTAATTTTCCTTTTTAAATTTGTTTGTTTATGAAGGAGTGGAATTTTACCCAGATAGAACCCAAACCTTCTACTACTTAGGGGAAGTGGTGTGCATATGTTGTACCAAACGCCTATAAAAGTATCTACAATTTTTCAAAGTTCACAGAAGATGAAGACCATGTGAGCACACTGCTCAGGCCACTCCCTGGTCTTGGAAGGTACCAAAGCCAGTGATGGCCCAGAATCACACTGCTGGTCAACAAGGCCACTGATCTCACATCCAGATAGTGGGGCTGTGAAAATCTGGACATCACCACAACATGTGTACCTGCCCACCGGCAAGATAAAATAAATCCACTCATCAGTCACATGTTCTCTAGTTTGGGGAACACGCAATAGAAACTCAAACTCTTTAAAGGAACGAGGAAGCAGGCTGCGGATGTGTCTCGGGGCAGAGAGCTTGACCGGTATGGTCATGGTTCTGGGCTCCATTGGCAGAACTTCCCTAAGACACTCAGAGCATGAATTTGCATTGGGTCGGGAGGGTGGAGGAGAGGCAGTCTCTGCTCTATTACTCTAAATACTTCTTTAATATTCTAATTGTCTGACAGTCAAGTTCAATTTGAGCTAATTTAAAGATAAAGAATTTATCCTAAGAAAAATTAGTTATGATACATTATTGATGAAATACCTTTCCAGTTGCCCTCTTTTCCCCCATGAAATAAGCTACAGGAATAGCTTGGCCCACCAGAGGCTTAGGGTATTTGTGACTCACTTTCTACCCTAACCTTCCTGCTCATGAACAGAACCTTAGCGTTTGACAATCTTTTTTCAGGAAAGCCCCTGTACTGGGGGGAAAAAAAGCCACTTTCCATCACTGTAATGCAGGGGTTTTTAAATTAAAGATCCTAGAAAATATAAGCATCACTTGGGGAGCTGTAAGAAATGAAAGATTTTGGCCCTACCTGGACATCTGCTGGATGAGACCCTGAAGGAGTGAAAACGGCAATCTGCATGAATGCAGCACCGGTTAAGTTTAGTTGAACATTATTTGCTGAGAGGAAATCGAGGGTGAACTCAGGTATGGAGTCTTGTGCTGCCTGATCAGTCCACAAGACTCTTTCCGGTCAAGTGCCAGCTTCCGGCAACGGAGGGACAGTCTTTTAATTCTAAAATCATCCTGTAGAACAAGAAAGAACTACAGATTTACAGAAGCTATGTGTGTATATATTTTTATGTTTCCTGATGGAGGTTTTCTGGTTTTGGTTTTCCTCTTTTCTTTTTTGCAGTTTTATACATAAAATGGGAAATAAAATTAATTCTCACATGGCAAACAAAAATTGCTACAAGAGAAGCCTTCAAAAGTATATTTAGCTGCCAAGAAACGTGGATCTAGGCCCGTAGTACCCAAATATTGACGTTCTAGGACAAGCAATGTTGGAAATGATCTCAGGCCTCCTCCCAGCCATCCCTCCTTCTCTCTGCTTCCCTTCCCTTCCCCTTTTTCCTTTCAGTTCATCCTTTGTTCTCTAGTAAGGACTCTGCATCTTAAAAAGCCCACCTGATAAGTTTACAACAATATTTTGACCACACACTGCGAAACTGTGCTTAAACTCCGTGTAGATTCTTTGTTTTGAAATAAGCCTTTCATGACTATGAAGTGCGTGAGTTATTTTTCTGTCACGACTGAGACAAAACACCCCACACTCAGAGCTAAAAGGGAAAGGGTTTACTTGGCTTATAGTCCTTGGATGTTTCAGTCCATAATCGGCTGACTCCAAGGTGTGGCAGAGCAGAAGCAACATGGCACACACAAGGTAGCAAAGATAACAAGAGGGCTTGACAGCAGCTTTGTAAAGGCGGACCGGGGCATGACTGCAAGGCAGGCAAAGTTCAAGCAACTGGAGAAGAGCTGCAAACAGACCAAGTCAAGCCAATGATGAAAAGGCTGTTGGCACTGAGAGGACAGTGCGTGAGGCTGGTGTGGAGGGATTGAGGTCCCGGAGGGGCACTGGTTGAGAGGGTGGGAAATTTGCCTTAGGGTTGGGTGGGGGTCCGACTGGGTGACCTGTCCGTCTTTCTGCCCCTTTTATCTTATTCGGACTACTGAGACTAGGGTGGTGCCAAACTAATCACTCACATGTAGTGGTTTAGCAATCGCACACCCATAACCCCAGCATCACACGTTCTAGATTCAACTACCTCTGAATAAGAAAGTCCAACCTCATCTGCATAAGGCTCTGGGGAGACAGCTAAATACAAACAGAAAAAAGGAATATGTCTCATGACCTTCACAAACACCTGCCTTCACTGCCATTCCTTGTTTACTTAAGCCCGTGGTTCCCCCTTGAAGCACCAGTCAACCTAAAGCCATTCATTCAGCAAATATTTTACTATCCACAGCAAGGCAGGCGCAGACTCTCTGATGAAGGGTTACCTTAACTCTGTAGTCCAGAGAGCCTTATTCTCAGGGAGCTGCTGTTTTAATAGAGGAAATTGATACCTAGTGATTAAGCCAACATACATGCATGTCAAGTGATAGTGGTAAGTGTATGAAGAAGATATGTGAAGAAGAATAAAGCAAAGATGGAAAAGAGAGGTGTTGTAAGCTAAATTGTACACTGTCCAAGCTCCTATGTTGAAAATCTAAGTCCCAGTAGCTCAGTATTTGGCTGTCTTTAAAGATAGTGTTTTTATAAAGGTGATTAAATTAAAATGAGGCCATTAGGGTGGCCTTATCCAATGTGACCAAAGTCTTTGTAAAAGTTAAGAGATTATGACATGGACACACACACAGGGGGAAGACCATGAGGAGACACAGGGCAGTCTCCAAATAAAACAGTTTGGACAGCATTTGATCTTTTAAGCTATCCCAACTGTGGTGCTTTGTTATGGAAACCTGATCAGAATAATGCAGAGTTAGAGACGGTCGAAACCATTCTTAAGGGACATCTGGACTCACAGTGAAGTCCAGTGCAGGAGTGAGGCACATACCAGACTAACATATGCTCCTGCTGCATGTGGCTTTAAAACACAGCTTGGCAATATTTTCAGTTACTCCTACAAATTCATTACCCTTGATGACCAATTCCTCACAAGCCAAGTTGAGAGGTAGATGCTGATGCATTGAGTAGATAACTATATAACTGCCTTGCTCCCATATACATTCATAGCAGTACTGGATAGAAATATGCACCTCGATAAAAGTTCTAATTGATACATGCTGCTATCCTTCTGATTTGCGCTGAAATAATTATAATCTTGAAATTTACATCCAGAAGTAGAGAACACTATAGCTAGAGGAAAAAAATCAGCACACAGTAAGGTGCATACCGCATGGTTTCATCCACTTGGAGTCTAATAAAATTTGATCCCAGAGAGCACAGCGTTGCTTGTGAAAGGCTGGGTTGTTCACAGCTACAAAACAATAGGAAGATGTTAGCCAAAATATATATATAAGTACAATTAGAGAAATAAGTTAAGTTGCACAGTGTGGTGATTATAGTGGATAAAAATATATTATATTTCTGAAAAAATGGGATGACTGGATATTAATGTAGCAGTTATAATTAAGATATTGATATCTAAGTGAGATAATATTTGTTAATTATATAAAATTCAGTACATGATACACACATAGAATTATCTATTTTTAAAAATATATTCAATAATCTCAATGTGTACTTTATATGCCACAAAAAATATAATAGGTACATTTCTAAGAATCCACTTTATTACGATTTCAACAATGCTATATTTCTTCCAAGTTGGTTTAGGAAAGTTAAATATAAGTACAAGTTATACACTAACTATTTACTTATCTTTCATCATAGAATTCTCCAAAAAATATTAAATTAAAAATTCCAGAAAAAAACATTTCTCAGATTTTCAATTATGCACTCATTCTCAGTAGCACAATGAAACTTTGTTGCGCCCAACACAGCTTTGCCCAGAATAAAAAATATCCCTGTGCCCAGGATATCCATACAGTATATGTTACCCTCCCATTAGGTGCCTAGTAGCCATTTTGGTTATTACATCAGCTGTCATAGTGTCACAGTGCTTGTGTTCAAGAAACTCTTAGCAGAAGCCAAACACTATCTCACAGTTCCTACCTCATTAACTTAATCATAAAGACACTGTATTGCACCCATCATCACAAGAAGAAAGGTGAGCGTAGCACAAGAAGATATTTTCAAAGAACACACACTTAAGTTTTACTATACTTCATTGTTGCAATTGCTATATTTTTAATACTAGTGTTCTTGATCTTGTCTTGTGTCTAATTTATAAATTAAATTTTATGTATTGCAACAAAATAAAATATATGTAGGATCCAGTATTATCTGTGGTTTCAGTCATCCATTGAGGATTTTAGAAAATATACTCCATGGATAAGGTTGGATTATTATATTTTTAATTTTAATATAGTTGGCTTGATAAAATCTCTGTTGTCTTACTATAGGCTTGTCATCATTGCCAGTTTATTCTGGTTTCTTTTCATGGTTTTTAATTTATATTAATAACTGTATCTTCTAATAGTACTATGCATACTTTAACAGAGTGCTGTTATGTGTTCTTTTTGTGATTTGGCATTAGAAGTTGTCAATCTGCATTGCAGCACTATTTTGAAACTAATTCAAAGAGGCATTATTCTGAGCTTCTTCACCACAGGCCAAAGGCCTGCTCCCATCTGGGAACTGCCCAGTGAGAGCTGCAGGCCAAATCTGGCATGAATTTACCCAAAGAGTAGCCTTAGTGTTCCCCTTTCAACACTGAATGGGCTATTGAATTCCACCACCACCCCCAGCCTCTCGCCTTCTTGAAGGTTAGACTGTCTCCCATGTGGGAGTTTTCAGATTTTTATTAACTTACTATACTCTGTGTCAGGGGTTGGAATTAGGCGTTTTCTCTTGTGCGTGTAGAGATAGCAGCACTGAGACGTGACAAAGGAACGAGAGATCAGCATATTCCATAAAAAGAAGGAAAATACCTAATTGTATTCATTTATGATTAGCCAGTCTAATTTGGAGACACAAATATAGTCCAGCTTATCTATCCACAGATTGATTCAATCTTACATTCAGTTTGGGGTAGGCTTGTGATACTACTTGGGTGAATGAAGACCTATTTCCTCTGCAATGCTTCTTTTGTACGTTTTGACCAAAAGAGACCTCTCTCTATCAATATGGCCACTGGAATTGTAGTTATAATTTGGTCTTTAGTTTTTAAAAGTTGTCTTATTTCTCCTACAGAAATGTCCTATCTCCCCTTATAAAAGGGAGGTAACTGAGATCCAAGGAAGTGCAAAATAGATTCATTTTGATCTCTAGGAGTTTACTGCTCAGTGGTAAAGGCGAAATGATGAGTCCTTGTTTGGTTGATTCTTTAATTAATCACATTTTCCCCTGAAAGCTTGGCACACATTTATCTGGTTTTCTTTGACCTTGATTTCAGGGTACACTGCAATTATATTTTGTGGAAATTGCCATGTACACTTTAATTTTAAAAATAACACTAAAAATTTTGAGAGAAGACTTTCTATATGCTGTGCATTGAGAGCAATATTTTATTCTCCCAACACCTTTAGAAAACAAGACTATTATTGGATGAGCTTCCCAAAGTTAAGAATACACTTCTAGCACTAAGGTTAGTTCCTGAAAGATGGTAGATGTTTGCAAAATATTTGCTGAATACATGCATGTGGCAAGAATTTTTATATGATTTTAAACCCATAATGACTGCACCACTTTCCTTTCTCTGAGGACAAATATCACATACTTCTAAACAAAAATCCCTCCTTCCTTTATAGTCAAAGCAAAATACTTTATTGATAAGCTCTGTGCTAAAAGGGCATATTCACTCTGAAGTCATATTAAGAAGGACACAGAAAACAGAGCATTAGCCAAACTGGTTGACATGGAAAAAAAATCAAGAATACTTCAGATCAGTAGCACCACAGAAAGGATTGAGTTGAGAAAGGACCCCGGAGAGGGTGGAAGGGTCAGGGGTCAGGACCAAACAAGGCCAGAGAAGAAGATTTGCTGATAAATAAGTACACCTAATATTTTAAGTAAAGTTTTGTGTGAGATGCTGTGAAGTCAGTTTTCATATTACCCTTGACCAGCTCCCAAGCCCTCCACAAAGTCCATATATTTGCAAAACCCTACTCTTAATGAGGAAAGGGGGAGATTGGGTCAGATAAGGGGCAGAAGGAAAATAATCTAATTTCATGGAAATTTCAAGAAGGGGCATATTTTGGGCTGGGGATTTAGCTCCTTGGTGCTGCGACTGGCTCACAAGTGCAAGGTCCTGAGTTCAATCCCTTGTACCAAAAAGAAAAAAAAAAGTGAGGGGTGTAAAATCTTAGGAAAAGGTGTTCAAATCAGTCATGGCTAAACTCTTGATCCAGAGTCACCTCAGCTCATAATCAGGCTACAAATGAATATATACTTTATTTTACATTTAAGGGTATTTCTTCAATAATAAATATAACATAGTTTTGCTAAACATAAATAAAATTTAAGATACAAAATTTATTAACATTAGCAAAAAGGGAAAATAATAATTACCTATATGTAATTCCTTCATTCAAAATAGCTATACCACCGGTAGTTTCAACAGACAGGAAGTGACTTGGCTCCAGTTCCCAGCCTGGTCCTCAAGAGTCTTTGTGCGTTTCTGCCATTCCCCTTGATGCTTCTCTTTGCCAAGTGAACAAGCTCAAATCTTGTTAGAGACGCCATAGAAGAGATGTCAGGTATCCTAAACACAGCCATCCTAGTCTAGTTTGCAGCTAGTCAACTTATAAACCTGTTAGAGAGCCAAAATGAGCAGAGATGCCTGTGACACAGGAGCCACAATCTAACCCAGAAAAACCACCTAGCTGACCTGAAGACTCATGAGAAGTACTAAACCCTTACTATTTCAAGCCAGGGAGCCTTGGGGTATGTTTTGTTATGCAGTAATAGCTAACTTGTACATTTTTATTTGCAGAGAAATCTAGTTCAAGACAGTTTATACTATTTGTTCATGGACATATTGCATATAAGTAGAACAAAAACTTCAATCTTTGTCTTCTATATCCCAACACTGTGAGCAAATTTTTAACTTAATGCCTCCAATTTACATTTTCCTTTATATTTTTAATATCCACAATATAGAATATAGTTTTATATATATTTAACATGTAGAAGGCTTCTTTCTCTAATTTTTACAGTTATCTTATTCTTTCCAGTAAGTTCGGAAATTCCATTTCGTTTTTAAAGTTCCATTTCAAAATTTATTAAATATACTTACGACTTGCCTCAATTTTAACCCTTTAAATCACACACACACACAGACACACACACACACGCGCGCGCGCGCGCGCGCGCGCGCTCTTAGACATCTGTGTTTTGTCTATTGACAGTCCCAGTATTATGGTCATGTGTGGTTGACACATGAAACCGTTTTGAATTTATCTTTCTTCATCATAAAGCGTCTACAGAATATAGCATGGGCTTCTATTTCTAGACATCTAGTGGAACCATTCTGTTCCACTCATGACCATTGCCACATCCCTGATAAAAGTTGTTTCGGCCTCACACTGATGCTTTAAATTTCTATCGCATCATCCTTATAGTGGAGAAATTGGATAGCTAAAGGCCCTGACCTCTAGACCCCTTTGCAACTCCTTTGTGAATTAGTTCTGTCTGTCATAGGTGAACTTGCATAGAACTTGGGAGGCAGGAAGGTGGTGAAACACCCATCACATCTCTGACTCCTTTGCAGCTGCTTCTATCTGTGAGGGAACTGGAAACTGACCTTCTATGGCAGCACTCTGCTTGTGCCCTTTCTCTTCACTTTCCTGAGTTTTGAGAGGCAGCACCAGAAGAGGCGTCAGGAAGAGTGGATTCGTTCCAATGTCCATTCTAGTATCTTCCAGCAAAGGTTAGCTAGGGCCCCCAATCCTTCAGTGCCTCCCATATCTTGGCAAATGCCTAATTTCCCATTTTCAATCTAATTCTTCTTAAAATGTCTAAAGTTA
Organism: Fukomys damarensis; assembly: GCF_012274545.1. Classification (NCBI taxonomy): domain Eukaryota; kingdom Metazoa; phylum Chordata; class Mammalia; order Rodentia; family Bathyergidae; genus Fukomys; species Fukomys damarensis. The sequence goes on along the minus strand of NW_022900919.1, from coordinate 11,299,742 downwards.
TTGGCAAGGATTTAAATCATTTAATGTAAACCTCGCTTGGAGTATAGACTTTTGTCCTTATAAATGGAGGATACAGATTTTATTCGAGGCTCCCACCACCTTTCTGATTACCTTTCTTAGAGAGTATTTATAAAAGGAGCAACTGAGTACTGGTGAAAAATGAGTGTCCCCACCACTACTGCACTATAGGGAGAGACTGAACATGTGCATTTCAGTGAGCGCTGCCAGGGACACTTACACATCCTCAAATTTGAGAATTACTGATTTATAATAACTATGCAAATCTTGCGAAAATATTTTCAAGAAAACTTCACTTTTACAAACTGGGAATGTTGTATTTTCTGACTCACACAATTAAACTAGATATTAATATATCAAAGTACTACATCACAAAAAACAAAAGGCTACAAAATGTATTTGTCCTACCCACTAAGGTATCTTAAAGAAAACAAGATGATATTAGACTGGTTAGAAAATAAGACATATAAGATTATTACATAACATCAAGTAATGCTAATAACCAAAGATGCATACAGAAGAAAATTCATCGAGGTAAAACTCTTCTATTGTTAAACAGTAAAGACGTAGTTAAATCAGAAGTTAGAAAGAACAACAAAGTGAAGACAAAACAAAACATAAGAAAAAGAATAATAAAGCTAAGAAAATGTATCGATAACAGGAAATGATCAATAAATACAAGAATCTATTCTGAGGAAAAAATATACAAACAAACATCAAGTCAATACAAAAAAAGTTTTCAAAAAAGCATAAAATAATGTAATTTTGTACACTTAAAATATAGAAATTTAAAGAGTTTGCTGCATATATTAAATCACCAAAATAAGTTTAAGAAGGCTACATGTGTATGTTGGTAAGCAGACAAAGGTCAATGCAAAAATGACAAAATTACAATAATTAAACTCCAGGTTTGATCCTTAGATAATTTTATAAATGTATTTCTTTTTTCCCAGACTTTACAAACTATTTCTGACTATGAAAGGAATAGAAAGCCTCTTGTTTTGTTTTTTTAAAGATATTAAATGCAGTGCCTTGAAACCTAACAAAGAGCAATAAAAAGAAAAAATTCCAAATCTATACCAATTACCAATATATATCAATTAAGTATTATTATATGAAACCCTATTAAATCAAGCACATCATCATATTAAAAGACAAAATAATTAAAGATTATTCAGTCTGAATATAAAGATAATTTAATATGAACATTATATTAATATAATTCATTAACACTGATAAACAATGAAAAATAAGGAGATTATTACAATAGATTTTTTCAAGTCATTTGTAAAACTGAATTTTTTTAGTACGAGTTAGGCTTCTATTTTGAAACTTCTTTCAATTTCTGGTTTACTGTGTTAAACTATAGCAGAGCTCATATGCACTGGTTTGAGGTGTGCTCCTTGAGTTCAAGTATAAGATCAGAATGTCTCTAGACACTGTAATTAATTTAAATTACTATATTTTGAAAGTTACAGCAATCCCACCTCTTTTTTTCTACTGGAAATTGAACCCAGAGCCTTACTCAGAGTAGGCAAATGCTTTACCCCTGACCCACAACCTCAGCCATTTATTTATTTATTTATTTTTGAGACAAGGTCTCAGAAAGTTGCCCAAGTTAACCCTCATCTTGGGATCTTGAGCCTCAGCTTCCTGAGTAGTTGAAATTACAGGCATGCCAACCCACTGACCCAACTGACATTATTTTAAAATGGGGAATGCCACTATTTTAGGATAATTTGAACACCTATTTACCAGGACTTCCTCCTCCCAAAATGAAATATGCTTATACCTAATAGGATCTGACCAGTGTTTACAGATATCATGTTCTCTTCATTAGGATGCCCAACTTCCTATCTCTCTTGAAGAGAGCGGTGATCAGGGCACTAGTGCTGGCCAGGCGACATGAGCAGAAGTAGTTCTTCTGTTTTTATACCCAAATATGTCACTTATCAGTGCTCAGTGTGCTAAGTCCTCTCTCTCTCTTTCTGGCTAAGGTGACTGTGAAAGCACTTGTTGGCATTAGTGTCCTCAGGGCAGAGGCCACCCTATGGCTGAACATGAGGACAACTTCCCCAAGGAAGTACCCAGACCTGAAAAGCCTTTATGTAAAGAATAAATACATATTTGTTATATTACAGAGTTATGATATGGGAGTCACTACTGCAAAATAACTTAAATGTTCCAAATAATGCACTAAGCATTTTAAAAATGAACAACTTTCCAACATGGTAGTTAGACGATATGGTGGAAAATACTTAAAGGTAGTAAAAATATTTGTGACTGCATTAGAAATGTAAAAATTACTTAAAACTTAAAGGAATAATAGAGTACTTGGAAAAGCGTACAGCATGTCAAGTGGAAAATAACACACCTACATAATTTCTCTCAGAGTAATTGATACACAAAATCATTTCTTGTTTAAGTTTCAAAGTCATGTTCTTCCAAGCTTAAAATCATTTTATTTCTTGTTTAATTCTCAAAGTAATGTTCTTCCAAATTTAAAACCATTGCAACATATATGGGAAGAAATAAATAATTAAAATGAAATGATAAATTTTTAAAAATAATGATGAGGCTTTATTCAACTACTTCGAAAGAATATCAGCCATGCATTGATATAATACAGAGAACATGTGTCCAAATTTCATATTTACAAAAGCCTAGCATGGCTAAATAACTGATATCAGAATTTAAAAGCGGACAAAAATTTGAACAGATAACACAAAAACACATGAAAAGATGTTCACCATCAGTAGCACTTATATTAGTAGAATTTTATCCAAATATAAATTAAAACCATACTGAGATATTATTACTCTTAAAATAGAATGATTAAAAATATAAAAGACTGACAATAGCTCATGTTTCCACAGAACAAATGGAACAAATGTAAAACACATTTGGAAAAATAGATGACATTATTTTAAATAGTTAAAGGTGCACTAACTGTATAAGTCTTCAGTCCACGCCTAGGTGGATTTTTCCCAAGAAAAATGGAGACATGTGCACACAAAGGCCAGTACACGAATGCTTTGGTTAGCTGTGCTTAGGAGATATAGATATACATATACATATACATATACATATACATATACATATACATATACATATATATCAACAGGTAAGCAAACAGATTGTCTTTGTACCATTTAATGGAAGAGTATTCAGCAGTAAAAGGGGATGAGCTACCGATAAACACAATGGTGGAGAGGGATCAGTATCATATGGCCATAGTCTGAGTCAAAAATACTAGGTACAGAGAGCAGATGGTATCTGATACTACTTACAGCAAATTCTAAGAAGGTAGATGGATGAGGGATATGGGGAGTGTGTGTGTGTGTAAAATGCTATGTGTCTTGTTTCCACTGATTATATCAAAGCATGTACTTAAAATGAATATGTTTTCCATGTAAAAATTATACCTAAATAAATCTTACACTTTAAAAAGTGAGATTCTACTGAGATAAACTCAGCTGTCTCAACTCTAATAAACATTTGATCAATTATGAGAAACAAATTAAGTTTTCAAAAAATCACCCTCCACCCAGAGGATCACCCATCCTCTCCAATTTTAGAAGGAAACTTCAATCAAATGAAGAAATATCTCATGGTAGCACTTATGAGACTAGAAGAGCAGAAATGCTCTTTCCCCTCGACTGCAAACAGACCACCACGTAAAGGAGACAGGGTCACTGTGCCAATGCAAGGAGAACCCAGCTCCACTTCTCAGCTTCCCTGAGATTCCTAACTGGGCGAGAATTCTACCGCTGAATTCAGCAAATTATTTTGCCTATCTTCACTGCTTTGAGACTAAAAAATGTTCTCATTGAAATCAAAGTAAATGTATGTGACAGAAAAGAGATACTAGAAACAGAAACAAAGAGAAAGAAAGGGGGGAGATGAAAAAGGTTGGGAAGAAGAAGGGAGACAGACAGACAGACAGACAGACAGACAGAGAGAGGACTTGTTCTGACTCATCTCTTTGAAAATCATAAAAAGATAAGAAATAAAACAGAAGGAGCATCTGCTCCAGAACAGTCTCATTTGATGAGTAAGGCTACCTCGACACCACTCTTTGTCTGCCTTCTTCTATGATGACATCGGTCTAAGGGCAGTGGGAAGAGCCAGTTCTTACCTGACGCACAGTTTTCTTTTACTTAAAGTATCGTGTTTTAAAAGACAGCAAGAAAGAGAAGAAGAGAAGTTTCGAGTCAGGCTATTTTAAAATTTTCCTAACCTCTTCCAGCCTACATTTTTGTATCTTGATCAATGTAGTAGAATGCCATTTGTAAGAAAGTCTCTTTTAATTAATTAAAGCAGTTACAGTGTTTTCAATGTTATTTACTAGCTGTAGTCCAGTTGAATGGTAACTGTACTCCTGCACAGGTCACTCTGCACTTGCTCTTCGTTTTTGCTAAAGACCGATGGGAATTGTTCTCCTAGACCTGAGGAAATTTTCTACTCCAGTAGAAAAGTTCAAAATTCCAAAGAGGCCATACGGAACCTGTTAAGGTGTGTGTATGGGTGGGGTGAGACTGCAAGTGCATGCCCTTGATGGACAGGTCAGAATGAAGTTTCTTGGAATAGCCAAGTACCTATTTCCGACAGCCACGCTGATCTCAGTGTGCATCACACCGCAGCTGAGGCTGAGGCCTGCCGCATCATAAAGCAGACCTGTGTATGTCTTGAGGCAATTAGAAGATCAAACACATGGCAGAGGTGAGAGGCTCTGGCTGAGTCTGCAATTGAAACACAGGCCATAAAGTCCTGGAAATGAAGGTTTCTCAGCTATCAAGCCAATGATTGCCACATGCCAAAACATAAACCAGATTGCATAATGAGTAGGTTTTTCATAATTTCCTCAAATTAGGTTTTTATTAATGCCTGTCAACAGCAAGTGATAGGCATGTGTTGCATTACCAGCTGCCATGGGTCACGCTGGCTCTGATATCAGAGCTAATCTAAAGCTTACAGTAAGCCTAGGTCCCCTCAGCCCCGTTGGAAGGAAACTTCAAATGGTTCGTAATAAAGAAGAAATAGTCCAGCTAGCATTTCACCATTAGGGGGCCACTCATTGTTTTTGAATGTGGTTCTAAATACGTTGAAATTAATTTCCATCCCCAAATGAATATTGTCACTTTTCTCCATTGTTTATAGACACGTTGATCTAATGCAGGGCCCCAGGCACCTTGCAGGGATATTTCAAGGTTTCTGGTCTGTTTAAATCCCACCCTCCTTTAGCTTCTCACACATCATCACAAAAGACTTGTTGCTTCCAAGGAGGGGCTGTTGATGATGTGGCTGATTTCAGAGGCTCAACAATATCATGGCTTCTAGAGGGAAGAGCTAGAATGTAGCCTTTTGAAACGAGGTATTTGTTGTACAGTCAGTTAAGCATAGCTGTTGTTGTCTTTTAATGGGAAATACAGTCAAAGGAAGGCAAAGATAAGAATTTTACTAAAAGCTACAACTTCCGTACTAATACCATAAATGTAAGGCCCTCTTGATAGGGAACATTTTCTCTAGAGGAAATAGTCTAACATAGTAAATAAAACCTGGATACATACAGAGTTGAAGATAAGTAGGGAGACCAGGAGTCCAGGGGAAAAAAATCCAGCTCACAGCAGTGTGATCTAAAGGTCAAGCAAAGAAGAATCACATGGAAGCCAGAGGAAGGTGAATTTAATGCCACAGAGCCCGCGGGTCGCAGTTTTATCAGCAGTCCTTCAGGTAGATAAAGGCAGAAATCAGAAATCAGTGAGACTCTGCAAAACTTTTGACAGGGAAGGATGTTGAAAGGACTGGTGACAAAGTTCTTTTGAAAATTAGTATATGCTTGCGATGCATACTCATTAGAGTTCATTCCCTGTTTTCCAGTCATACAGAAAATCATGACTTGGCTGTAATAGGCTTGACAAATAGTCATTTAAAATATATATTTTTAAAAAACCCATATTTGTATGCACTAACTAACTAGGATTCAATGCCAAAGTTGATTTTTCCATGCTGAATGAAGTTGGCATATTTTCAACTGGCAATTATTCATATAAGAACATTCTTACCTCACTTTTTAAAGCACAGTAAAATGTAAAATTCTCTGAATCAGGGTTGGGTCATCTTAATATATCCAGTATATTGATCATTTAAGTGCCCAGTAAGCAGTTGCTAGATTGAAAGGGAAATATTAACATTCCTCACCTCACCAAATTACTGCTGTTCTAAAATAGCCCGACATTTTCTGAATATTTTTCAAATGCTAACATTTCCAGAGGTGGATGACTCAAATTTAGATTTCTAGCCCCATAAGTAAATGTAAGAAATGTATCATCTAAAATTAACTCTTCCCTGTTTTTACTCACTTTTGCTGGAAACTTTATAAGTTTTTTAATGCGAAGCAAGTATATATAACAATGGTTAACTTTATGCCAGAGACTATAGCTCTTTTAACTGATGAAAGTAATCCAACTTACTAACAAGTAAGTAAACTTGGAGGGGTTGGGGGAGAAGGTTGGTAATAAGTTTTTAAGTGCCTGGAAAATAGACTCACTTTTAAAATAGTTTCTTTTTAAAAGAACAAAGTATAAATGGCATTTTGATATAATAACAAATTAGAATTGAGATTCAGGTAGTTTTGAGTGTTTGGGGAAATGAATGAGTTTAGCACAAGGCCTTCTTATATATTAGAAACTATCAAGTTAAAAATGCTGTAAAAGTTCTCAAAAAATCAATGAGCCTCACGTTGCAACAGAGAAATAAGTTTCCCAGAATCTGCACACAACTTTCAAAATTCTTTGGCATTTTTCTCCCCTAAAAGAAAGTTTCAAAAAGTGATCTTGATCCTAGTTTTACCACTTATTCATACTTGGTCAAAGTCTCAATTTTGTATGTTACCACTGATATGGCCACAAGAAGTTTATTCAGGTAGCCAAAATGGCTGTGCGTGACCTGTTGTAAAGTGGACTGGGCACTATTTAAATCAGATTTCTGATTTCTACCTTTATCTACCTGAAGGACTGCTGATACAGCTGTGACCTTGGTTGACAATAAGAAAGGCACACAGGATTGAGGGAAATAAAGATTTGCTGATAATTATTCCCTGCCTACTAATGAGGCATAGAGGTATTGGCTGCGAGACAGATGAAGTCTGCTTGTGGAACCCGGGTGTGTGCATTTGCAATTCTGCAACTTGACAGGGATTGATTCCATACTTCAGGCCTCATGCCATCTTCTATCAGCCCCAAATTAAAAAAAAAAAAAGTGATCCAGTTTGTGTGGTTTTAAAGTTTTCCTATTGTGATCTTCCCCGATGCTTTTGCTATAATTACCATTTTTTAAATTTCCTAAACTCCAGCTGTCTTCTCCCCAGTCTTTGAGAGGTTTGAATACATCTTATGTGTGTAATAGTAATAATTAATTAAGATGTGAAAGTATAGACAAACACACACACACTGACACACACACACACATTTCTTTTGATAGCATCATTGGTTGGGTGGGAATACATGTTCTTGTGCAGGTGGGGAGTAGGAGTGAAGCTACAGCCTACTAGGAAGTACCTTTGCTAAGCATGCAAGGGAGAAAACAACTATTGTGGCTTATAACTAGATGTTCCATTAAAGCCTCATGTGCAACAGGTGAGGCTCTGAATGTGACTGGATTGTAGTTGTGTGATAATGAATTATTGGTGTGTGATACTGGATTAGTCTACTGGTTGATGTAACATAGTTCTGGGTGTGGAGGATAGACTTCCTGAAGAGGGATAATTCATCCTAGGTGTGGGTGGCACCAACCAATAGGCTTGCAGCCTGGATGGAATAAAAAGGGAAAGGAGAAAGTCTGCTGCTTTCTGCCTGCCTTCTATAGACTGTTTCTCCTCTGCCATGGCCTTCTGCCATCATACACTGCCTGGGAGCCAGTCAGCTGTGGGCTGAAACCTCTTCTAACCTGGACAGCAACTCACTGTTCCATTGCTGCCAGGTTTTCTCTAGAGACTATGAATCATACCTTGACTCCAGTGAGTTACATGTACTTTGCAGGGTATTGTGGAAAGTACATATTCTTTATAATCTTGTACCCAATTTATTGCCAAGTGCTGTCAACGACATCTCTTAATACCCCAACCTACTCATGGTTCTAGTGCAGGTAAGCATCAGCCCAGAATGATCTACCACAATATCTGTCCCAGCTTGATCCAATTCCTTGCTTCACCTTCTCTCCTAAGCTCCCCAGAAATCTTTCTCCCCGCTCAAATCTGACAGTCCCCCATATCCTTACCAGACACCTCCCCATGTAGTCTTCTCTCATCACAAAATAGCCTGGGCTCCTCTCTATGGACTTCAGCCTTATGTACTTGACTCCTGGCTCCCCCTGAATATTCCCTTTGCTCTGGCTGGATGTGAACTTATCACATCTCAGGTCAAGACAGAAGCCACAAAATTCACACAGTATAATGGATGTGTTCCCCATTTTATCCATCAAACAACTGGATCCCTTTGAGGGTAATTACATCTCCCAAGGTACCCACCGGTTAGTAACAGAATTGCCACTCAAATCAGCTTTACCTTGATCTAGGGCAAGTGTTCCTTTTCCTCTGTGCCCTATTCCATCTCATCAACACACACATGCTTGTGTCCTTGCCCTCTTCTTCCTGTGATCCCTCATACACCAGAGAATGCATGCACTGACTGCATTTAGGAGGCTCAGCATTGCCAACTCTACAGAGCAATGATGGCATAGACTGAGGACTAAGGTCCCCTGTACAATAAAGCAACTTCGGGATCAACAATGAATCTTCAGTGACCCCCTCGATTCAAGCTTTCCTTCCCCTTACCAAACAGCCAATACCTGATCACTTATTGGCTTCAGCAGTGAGGGAGGTGACAAGAGTAACTTAACACCACAGAATGAAAATGAAAATCAATCCAGTACATTTAAAGGAGTACTTAATGCCACAGCGACCCAGCACTAGAGGCAGAGAGGAATGACAGAGATACAGATAAAAAGCAATGGCTATTTTCTGTCTGGTTCAAAGTTGGAAGTGATTTCTGAATATTTGTTTTATCGTTGAAATTCCACAGACTGACAAGACTCAATTATTTAGCTCTTTAACCACTCCCAAAGACTTCCAGAAAATTTTCTGCATGCACACGCAGGTGCACACACACACACACACACACACACACACATGCACATCAACATAACGGATAATATAACAGGCTAGTAAGGTCACACATCTCAGTTCTAGCTTCTCTATTTCTTCCTCCGTTTGGGGGACTATAGGAAGTAATTTATTTGTCTCAATATAAAATATTTAACCAAGACAACGAAGAACAATGTTGTTTTGGTGACTTGGGATGAATATTTTGGGTTACAAGGCTACTGTTTATGTGAAAAGGCATTTTTTCTTGATAAATTAGCAGTACCTATATCTGGTTTATGAGTCTCCACTCATTCTACGAGAAACAGAAGCCACGATGGGCCTCTGTTTCAAATTAACATGGTACTTTTTCAAATGTTTCAGAAGGAGGCTATCAAGACCTTCCTGAGAAACAGTGACAGTTTGAAACAGCTAAAGTGCTTAACAATAGTTTGTATAATAAAATATTCATACCACCATATACTTCCCATCACGGAGGATAGATCTTCAGTGTCATTTTAATATTTTCCTACGAAATAAAATTTTAATTAAGGTGAAAGATGTAATGCCTAAGGTAAGCTAAACTGTTTAAAATTATTAACTGCTCAAATACTTGTTGCTACACTACAAGCTGCCATAAAATAAAAGAAATTAAGTACTCGAGGGATTAACGCAATTTTGAAAGCTGTACCCCCTCCCTCCTTTGCCTTTTAGATACACCCAACCGAGCCATAACTATTTTTGTCTACGCAGCCAGACTCCAGCTTTGTGGCTTTTTTAATAACCTGGCTTTGCAAGGCCCTGCTCCTGTGAGCCTTTTCATTTCTGCCGCAATACCTACAAGCAAATTTCTTCCAGTTGCTCAACAATCGAACGCCTCCTTTTCTGCGTTGCTGAAGCATTTCATTGCAGTTTCTTTCATTGACAGGGTGGTGTTCTGTTACTGTGGAATCAATAGCGCAGCGCTTCCCAGCGCACCGATTAGCTTGTCAGTCAGGGCCTGGGGGAGGTAGTGTAAATCCCAGAATACCAGGGGCCAGGAGCTGCGAAACGGAGGAATGCGCGCAGGCCTCCTGGTCGTCCATACCACCTGTCGCTCCGCAACATGTGCAAAGCGAATTAACTTTTCTGCTGCAACATGACTTAAAGGTCAACTGCTATCCAAGCCTTAAGCTTTTGGAATATTTTAACTCATTACCCAAAACCCACCTCTCCACATTTGTTACTGGTTCTGGGACCAAAAGGGAATTTATTCTTTAGGAGGCTAAGTTAGAACACCAGGTTGGTGGGGTGGGGGTGGCAAGCTAATGGGAAACGGGGTCCAAGGAAAAGCAACTGGTTTCTTATTTTATTTTTCAAAGTCAGAGTTGTGCCTGCTTCTTGATTACACATTAATGAGAAACAGTTTGCACAGTTAATGTGAGCAGGCTGCAGGGTCTGTGACGGTGCGTGCGTGTGCTTGTGCTCCCATCTCAAACTCCTAAAGAGACTTTTTGTGATGACCAGGGAACCATAAGGTTGGATTTTCTTTGGCCAAAAGTTGGACATGCAACAGACAGTGAAACAAATAAAGTGCAAAATGTACACAGAAGCTGATATGCGGAATTTCCTGGCACACATACCCAAAAGGGGTGTGAACATTTAGAAGCAACAGGGAATTCGATCGTTATTGCCTATTAGGGGATGATTACAAAATGACGTGACTTCAATATATTTTTTAAGTCTTCCAATTCCCCCTGGGGGAAGCTGTGAAATCAACCACTGAGAGTGTCAATGATGCTTTCCAGTCTACCTCCGGATATCTTTATACAGATATTATCCAAAGCTGCATCACCCCAGACCACAAAAGGATATTCTGTGCTTAGTACATAAAGGCACTATGGTCTGAGGAAGGTTTGCTTTCAGCACTTTGAGTTTTCTCACAAAACCTCCATAAACTCACCACAAACCACAATATAAACTGGCATACTTCAGATATGATTTGTTAACCTAATTCCACCAAATTAATTCACCATCTTAAAAGGGATTTCTAATGAGGCAAGCAGAAGCTCCAAAGCCATAAAAATACCTTTTAAATTCAAAGGTCGGCAGGGAAAATATTAATCTTTGGAAAGAAGTAGAAGAGAAAGTTTGAGTCCTACAGTGACAAAAATAATTTTATCCCTCCCCCCAAAGAAGTTGTTTAATTTAATTTGATGTGAAAAATAAAAGTGTCCATTTCAGAAAGATAAATCATAGCACACTGCCAGTTACATTTCCCCAATGTGAAAAATGATATGTATTATATTTTAAATAGCTTGTTTTTTTTACCTCTCTATTCTTCTATATGGATGATGGCTAGGGGAACATGGCAGAGAAGGTTAATTTATATAGATGATGTTAGTTGAGTTTCTGTTACTATAACAAAGTACCTGACATACTCATCCTAATATGACAAGGAGTTTATTCTGGCTTGTAACTTTGGAGGGCTCAGTGCATGAGTTCAGTTAATCAGACCATGGCTTCTGAAACTGCGATAAGGCACCACATCGAGGCTGAAGTTCATAGTAGAATAAGCTGTTTATGGCCAGGAAATGAAAAGAAAAGAAGAAACAGGCTTCCTAAGATCACACTGAAGCCACATCAATGGCCTAGCTTCCTTCATGAGGCCCAACTCCTAAGTATTCTATCACATCCTATTATTATCACGGTTTGGGGATTAAGCCTTTAATTCCTGGGCCTTTGGATGTGTTCTACATCCAAAGTGTAATGGACATTTTTAAAATGTGAATATATCTGCCCATTCCCTCTGTAGTTAGTTTTGTGAGTGTGTTTAATTTGATGGACAGAGTTTGCTCTCGACAGTGTACCTGGCTCTGTATCTGGCAGATAAGGATTCAGAATAAGACACAGGGAAAATCAGGTCCATCACTTCTGAATTCCAACTTCCTAAATTCAACAACAACCCAAGTCACACATGAGTTAGGAAGCAAAATACATTCTCAGCGAGTAGCAAATATAGCACTCACTAGGCCTAACTGTATGTTACATTTCACAAAAATGTGTTATTTCCCTTCTCTACCAGCGATATATTCTAATGACACATGCTTTCAGAAACCGATCAGGTGATGTAAATTCAAGCACAGCTTTACTTGTGGCCAAAACCACCGACGCTGTTTGTTTGATAAGTGTTCAACTGTTAGTGGCTGCTTCTCAAATCCCACAGGCACTTATAATGAATTTGTTTAGTAGCCAATACAAAGGACCTGCCATTAGAGAAAAATAGACCAGGGTACACCAAGAACAGTAATTCATCGGTCCAGTGTGATTCAATCTTGCAAATTTTTCCCTAGTAGCTCCCAGATTCACGCACCTCAATCTCTGGTTCCAAAATGAACAAGTGATGTGTAACACCTAAAGATTATATATATGTGTGTGTGTGTGTGTGTGTGTGTGTGTGTGTATGTGTGTGTGTGTGTATTATCACCCAGGGTACACCAAGAACAGTAATTCATCGGTCCAGTGTGATTCAATCTTGCAAATTTTTCCCTAGTAGCTCCCAGATTCACGCACCTCAATCTCTGGTTCAAAAATGAACAAGTGATGTGTAACACCTAAAGATTATATATATGTGTGTGTGTGTGTGTGTGTGTGTGTGTGTGTATGTGTGTGTGTGTGTATTATCACATATGTGTGTGTATGTGTGTGTGTATATACATATATATATATATATATATATAATCACATATATGTGTGTGTGTGTGCATCCTGTTTTCAGTTAAAAACACATTGCAGTCTGCTTAGTCTTTTATAGACACTATTGCTCCAAATGACTGGAACTTTGCTTTAGTTCACTTGTATGTTTGAGGAGCAGCCTCTGCCATCTCCTAACAGGGCCCTACAGGAATCCTCTGAAGTTACAGCCTCTTATTATATCAATGATTGTATTTCACTGGGACATTTCAAGAAATGTTTGAACTCCTCCGTGCTGTTTAGCACCTGCTTGTAGTGCACCTTAGCCAAAGTTTCTCCGTTCCGGTGCTCATGGCGGCTCATTCTGTGGCAGCCCACACACACCAAGGAAAAATTCTCATTTGCAGACAGGAAAATTTCTCTGTGGATGTCCAGATGGGCCCTGAAAGATCAAATAAACCCACAGTGAACTTTGAAAGCATGGTTCTCATGAAGATGCTATCAGCTGAACTTCTGACGCTGCGAAGATTCACCAGATGGTCGTTGAAGGAACTTGACTTCCCAGACCCTGATGACCATGATTTAATTGTCTCTTTTGCTCAATTCAGAGAATGTTAAATTTGAAATTTGCATTATTATTGTAAATCTTTCAAACTCTATTTTGGAATAATCTCAAATTGGTTCTCTGAATGTGGGCCCAACTGACCTATTGATTTATTTCTAATGTACTTGGTGCTGAACATTGAACCCCAGGCTTGCTCATGGTAAGCACATGCTCTACCACTGAGCCACACGGTTCTCCTTCCATGGACATTTTAAGTAAGAGTAGCTGCAAACAGATCTATCCAGAATGTAGTCCATTCCACTCTCCAATACTTTCTCATTTCCACGACTATACCAATGAATAAGAAATTCAATAAATCAGGAAAATAAATTCAGTCTTCCATTCTGGGTGTGATTAAAATCTTGACCAGTTCTTCATAGACCATTGGAAACATGGCCCCACCAAGCCATTTAAAGCTCAAGTATCCTGTAGGAGCACAAATCTATCAGGGTTTGTTACATTTGTACTTTGTTATATTCTCAAAGTAGTTAATGTGAGTTATAGCTAAAGTACAGTAAGACAACATAACGGGTATAACAAAATAAGAACAGCTAAAAGTGTCAAGAAAAGCCAAATGATTTGAGTCAACAGGGAGAAGAGAGAGCTTGGGACTCAGGTTCAAGTGACTACAAAATTCTTTCAGCCAACAGCCACAAAGTCTGAGGATGGCATTGTCACTCATTTCAAAAAGCAATAAATAAATACTTACCAGAAGTGAAATTTTATTTTACCTCTCAGGCCCACTTGGACAGAAAATGGATAAAAAATATTATTTTCTTCCTTAGAAATTGATATATAAAAACATGCTAATTAAATCTGATTATATATAAATTATATTTATCCAATTATCTGAATGAATTAAGGCTAAATTAATTTTAACTTTAATGTTATAATTGGCTTTACTTTAAGCATTGCAAATGTAAATTTCTCATACTGTGCAACATTCTTCTTGTCCTTAATGAATTTTCAAAACTTTTGCTGTATGGTCTAGTTTTTCAGGAACAAGATATAAATGTGTAGTAATAATCATAATACTACAAATTCTACTCAGTCAGGTAAAGATTTTTTTTTTAAGTCTTGGAGAGTCTTCTCCAAATTCTTCCAGCAGACCACACACTCCTCATTTCTCCCCTCATGTGTAACCTAGAGCTTCACTTCATATTATGTTATTTTCTTTGGTCTTCTGTAATCTGGTAAACAAAGAGAAAGAAAGAGGAATGAAGTGTGTTGAGACAGTATAGGACATTGTATTAACAATATTCATGGTTCCTTCTGCTTAGATACCAATCTAGGAAGCACCTGAAACAACTTGCTGTAATGTTAAAACTATGGTGAAAAAAAAAAAAGATGCAAAAAAATTAAGATCAGGTGGACCTGATGTTAAATTCTGTCCTTGCTACTTAAGAACCTGCTGTAAGACTTTGGGTCCATTATTCACCATCTCTGGACTTCAATTTTGCCTCATCTCTAAAATAGAGGTAATAACATCAACTGTCAGGTTTATCACTGAGATTAGGTGTAAATAACGTGAGCACTTTACAGTAAGTTCCTGACATATGTTATACTGAATAAAAGTAGGTATTATTAAATTTCCCGTTCAGAAATAAATATGCTATTATATAGATTCCCAGAATCAAACTGCAGCATAGCAAATTCTATTTCACACGATCTTTGAAGTTGTTTATTGAATCCCAATGTCTTTAAAGATGGACCTCTAATAATGGTAGCTTAAGGACGCTGGACAGTGATGATATCCATGCTATTCAGGACTTATCAGGGGACCTGCAAGGATTGCTTCCTTACATTTAACCAACATGAGAACAGAGAAGTCCAAGGGTTTTTCTTTGCTTGTTTTCACAGCACAGGGAGGTGAACCCAGGGCCATTGCACTTTTTCCAACCCTTTGTTATTATTTTTTATTATTATTATTTTGAGCTAGGGTGTTGCTAAGTTGTCCAGGTGGGGCTCAGCCTTCTGATTTTCTTGCCTGAACTTCCCAGAGTGCTTGGGCTGCGTGCATGGGCCACCTCACCCAGCTAGAGAAGGACAGGTTTACTCACTTAATCCATACAACTCAGGAAAAGCAGGACTGAATTTTCCCTGAAGTCTACGTGGAAGTACTATCAACACTTTTAAGTAAAATAATGAGAGACAAGCTAGAGCATATGGAATTCACACTTCCACTTTAATTTGAATGGAAAAACAAACGTAAGAGCCTCAAAAATAAATCAGTGTTAATATTAGTCGAACTTTCCTTTGTTGATCTCCTGGGAGAAAATGTTAAACTGGTCTTGTATTATAGGAGGAATTGCTATTGTCTATCATTTTTTGGAAAGCTGTGCTCCACCATGTTATTTCATTTGGGGATGTCTCTCCTAACCAAATCTAGCTTTTAATGAAACATTCCATTCATTACTTTTAAAGTCCTTTCAACTACTGGTGTCATTTTTTTTTTTTTTTGGTCCATTTGATTCGTGAGAAGAGATCTACTTGGTGTTGTAAGTTAGAACTCAGCATTTGAGCTGAGGTCTTACCGGGTGCAGGAATGAGTGACAGTCTTGCCATGGGGGTTAACATGCTAGCTCCATTCAGAACTAACCTCATCCTCCCTGTCACCCTTCTAACAGTGGCCTGAAATTGGTGATGAGGATCCATGTGCTAGCATCCCAACCTAGTGACAGTGGAATAGGAGAAGGGTCTTTCTTCTTCTCTAAAGAGTGAATTTACTTAAGACCAAGAGGGTAAATGCAAAATCCTTGTGGAAGCTTGACTTTCCTATCACTATTTGTGCAGGAAGCAGGAAACAAGCTCTCCACATGTTTGGTAAGAAGCCTTAAATCCAGATTATGGTACCTCTTCCAGAGTGCTCTTTTTGGGGTTGAGGGTGAAAGGTCATCCTCTCAGACTGGATAGTTGTATTTAACCACTTATTAGACCCCAGTGTGTCTGCAAAAGAGAAACTACATCAAAAGGTGTTATACAACTGCTGTACAAAAAGCACAGTTAAGGAAAAGGAAGTGTCATTCCAAACCACTTGGTGGAAGAGGTAGCATGTTAAAATTGTAGTGTGACTATGGCAACAAAACGATAGATTTAAATCATAGTACGTAAATCATGCATTATTTACCCTACTCTAACACATTACAAATTGCTATTATTTTTTCATCAAAGTTCAAAAATCAAAAAGGAATGAACATTGTCCTCTTGAAATGCTAAAATTCAAGAAACCTGAAAATATACAGATAAAAGCAATGCTAGGTAGAGAAGCTAGGCCTGGCCTTGAGTCCCAATGTCTTGTTTTCAGTTTTCTCTGTTTAACTGGAAGAATTAGAACTGCTTCCATGGAAAAAACGAACAGTCTTTTCTTTCTTTTTCCTGAGTGTCATTCAAACCAAGGAGGGTGACTGGTCTGGCTTTCCCAAACGCTGAAGGTTAACTGTTAAATCTGAGCCTTTGGCACATGTAGGTGTTGAATCTGTATGTTTCAGTGTCAAAGATCGAAGGGCCAATCACTGTTCTGAGATTCCCTCTTGGGACCTTGACAGAATCCTAGGCGTCTGTGAGACTCAACAGGTCCTTGTTCAATTTTTCTGCACAGAAAAATATACCTTGTTGAGAAGAAAACTATTTTGACAAAAGGAATTCCAAAATTGGAAACAAATGGTTTATTTTAGAAAATAAATTCATGCTATCATCTTTGGCATCTCATACACAAAAACAATCCATTTCATCTAAAACATGTCCTACCAACCCACAAGTGACTCTGGACAGGATTAAAGCAAAGAGTCAAAATCATCTCAATGCTGGCCTAGAAGTTGTAAATTTTGGGCCCAAATATTCATTTAATTCACATATATAGATCAAAAACTTACTTTAAATTCTCGCTGACCTCACAGTAATGCACAGCAATGAAGAATCGGCTGCAAAGAAACAGAAATGGATGATCATGAAGGACAGAAGGCAGAAGAGTTCAAAAATAGTAAGGAGAATACAGGTATTTAAATTCTTCGCATATTTTAAAATTAGACATCCCAAAGTGACCCTATTTTAAAAATGACATTTTGAGGAGAGATTTCCGAGGTGGAGCCCGTCGAATGGTACCAGGATCTGAAAAAGCAAATAAGCAGAGCTACGAGTGGGGACAGAAATGGTCTCATGCTTCCTTGTGAGATCAGCTTAGGAACAAAGCAAAGTGCATTGAAGTATCACCGCAGGCAACAGAGAAGCAGTATCTCTTTGAATCACCTTTTCAGGTGAGGTGGTGACCTGAGGACCTATATGTATTCCTTCCAAAGGTGCAGCAAATTCCTTGATCTTGTTCTGATAGTGAATGTTTGCCTTGAAAACTTGAGAAAGTAGCTTGTTCACTCTGTTCCTCAACAGATTCCTCAGGAAAATAAGTATTGTCAACAAAAACATGAAGGATTTCACCTATGCCCATGGAGCAGGAGCACCACTTTCATAAGCCACATGAAAACACACATAATAACAATAATTGTGTTCATTCACCAGAGTATTTGCTGAGTTCATGCCTAGCTTATTTTAGGCAGAGTTCTAGGTCCTGGACAGATAGAAAAAAATCAAAGCAAACAGACACCTTGTCTCTTAGAGTTGAGATTCTGCTAGGGAAAAACAGACATTATCCAGTGAGAAGTTAATCATTTGGCATATCAGACTGTAATGTAAAATAATGCCCAGGAGAAAGGTAAACAAGGAATTGGTTGAGGCCTTGACATTTTTATTTAGAATGTAAAAGAAGGGTTTTCCAGTGAGTTAACTCTGGGGCTGGGACATGAATATCTGGGGAAGAACATTTTTAACAAAGACAACAGTAGCAGCGAAGATCTCACCCACCAGGTTACCGCCAAGATCATCCAACGCAGGTGGACACAGAACATCTTGAGGAGCACAGAGGTGGCCCGGCTGGGGCAGAGAGAGCAAAGTGGGATAGCGAGGTGGTGGAAGAAGGCAGAGAAAAGTCTTCCTGGGTCAGAGGTAAGCAGGACAATGACTGAGTAACTAAGAAAAGACTTGCTTGTGAGCTGAAAGGGCACGCAGTTTCTGGGAGCAGAGCAGCAGGTCATGAGATGCATACTTAGGAGAGGGCTTGCAGGAGTCTAAGTGAGAGATTCTGGTGACAGTGTTGGCTTTGGCCCAAATCACAAGGAAACGCCTCCACATAGACCCATGTTTTCTTTTATTTCCACCCGGTATTCTTGAAGAGAGTAGAAAGAATTGCACAGGCTGAAGCAAAAACTGCAGCAGATATCTCGGAATCCAGTGCCAGCTATGCAAAGTCCCAGCCAAAAGGGTTCCCCACTTTGTGACCCCACACAAAGCTGGAAAAGTGGGGAAACATTTTGGTTCCAATTTCCTCATGTAGGAAGATTAATATTACATGAGTCAATGAATCTTCATGTCTCAAATTTGCCACAAATGAAAGAACTTCCTCTGCCCCCTCAGAACATCTGGATGCTGCCTGTCAGGGCTTCTAATCCAAGTGGAAACATCTGGGTGTCTGTGAAGAAATGGAATGTGGTGGTGACTAAATATGGCTTTGCAGAGTGACTTGAGTTAAAATATTTTTGAAAATTAAAGTTTAACTACGGCTTGATGATAAAGAAAAGTAGCCACGGACCTAAGCAGGCTTTGCCCCTCTCATTTGATTATTAGCTCTCTAACGCGCTGCCTTTTCTGCTCTTTCCACTTTCGGTATTCAGGTTCCCCTCTGTGGCTCTGGAAATCTGGAATTTGTGGGCAGTTTTGGCTCTGCCAATGGGAATGCTCACTCAGCGTGCTTTCTATGACGACCTTGCACTCAGGAGGTTTGGGGAAAAAAACAGTGTGTATGAGAGGGAGAAATGTGTGCATTAGTCATTTTATTCCATGCATACTATGTTGTCATCACTGTCAAACATAATAAAAGTGCAAATAAAACAATTAGCCACATATTGATCTGTTCCCACACCCCCTGTCATAAGCTTGGAGTAGCAGAGCCTGCTCCTTATTCCCCCCACGCTTTCATGCACAGGGTAGCAAGCTTCCTGGTACTGTTTATTTTGGAAACAGTTGAGGAAGCATCAACCTCAAACTTTTCCATTGTTCAACTACTGCTATATAATCCTTTGCGTGAACTGAAATGTAAGAAATGCTAAGGCAAACTTGCCTGGTTTGGGCTGAGGCTGGTTTGCTATTAGTAAGATGATGATGATGGTGGTGGTGGTGGCGATGATGATGATGATGATGATTTGCATTGTGACTTTTCAGTCATAGGTGGTTTCCTTTCTTTCCTTAGAACACGTTCTTTTGGCTTTATTACTAGTGATTACAATGAATGTCACCATGCATGTTGAGTGTTCACTACATCATGAAAACACCATGGGAAGGGTTTTGCCTATATGCTTGCTCCAATTTTTGTCATATACGTCTGAGGGACACAGTATTATCTAGATTTTGCAGAGGAGGAAGTTGAAGTACAGATGAGAAAAAAAAAGAGGGGAAGTGAGGTGCCCATGGTCATTCGGGGAGTAGCACGAGTCTGTGTCTGATGAATTATGTGACCCATGTTCTTAACCATTTTCCCAGGTCACAAGTTCATATCGAGAATCGGGATGCCATCTTCCTGCTGAAGGAATGTGTATATAAGAAGGCAACTGTAAGGCACCTATACTGTGACCTGCAGCTCCAGTGTAGAAATCAGAACTCAAATCCCCAGCCTTCCTTGTACCTCCCAAGGTGTCTGCTGCATAAGGCACATTCTTATAAGGCCTGCATTCAAGCTCCTGGTGGAGCTCCCATTTGATTGATCTGATTTGCAACATAAGCCTCCAGCTTTGGTTTGCAGCGGTGAGCTTCCATAGAGGATTAGCCTCCAACAAAATAGGCAGCAACAGAGCTTGCAGGAAAATTCTCAGAGTTCTGGGCCTGGTTTAGCAGCACTTGCAGTCTGCAGTTCTGTAGCATGCCTTAGCCTATGTTTCTGAAGCTCAATCTTAATACTATTTCTCCAGTCCCCTCATGAGCCTGTGAGCTATCTGATTTTCTTTATTAAATCCCTTTTCAACTTAAGAGCAGTGTCTGTTCTTTACAACTTATAATCCTGAACAATACAGGCAGGAAAGACAAATAAAGAGAATACACATACTTCCCCTTTCCATGTAGCTGTTTCTCTAGAAAGGGTACAGTGTCTTAACCAGTTTTCCATTGCTGTCACAAGAATACCTGAGACAACCAAGTTAATAAGGACACAGTTTGTTTTAGTTCACAATTTCAGAGGTTTCAGTCCACTGCTGGTGTTTCATTGTCTTGCAGCCTGTGGTGAAGCAGAGAAATACGGTAGAAAGCAAGTGTTAAAGCCAAACCGCTCTTCTTATATCAGCTGGGAGGCAAAGGGGCCAGTATCTCAATAACCTCCTCAAGGGCTCAAGCCAATCACCTGACTTCCTCCCACTAGACCCATCTCTCCTGCATGGCCCCATCTCCCAACACAGCCATAGCTGGGAACCATGCCTTCATCATCTAGACCTGTGGGAGACATTTCAGGTTGAAATTATAGCAGGCTGGAATTCTACGATAGCACTCCACCCTAGGAAGTGATTCTCCACAGAAAAGCCTGCATCTATTCTGGATGAACCCTATGTAACATTTCCTAGTATAGTATTAGAGGAGGAAGCTGTATCTTGGAACCGCAGGGAGCTTCTCCATTTGGATTTAAAAAAAAAATGGCCTCAACTTTCTCAGTGGAAGCCCAGTGGGTCAGCAATAAATGCAACTATTATTTTATTGGCCAGGTTGACAGCATCATTCTTTAAACTAATGCTTCATCTCCCCAAGGCAAAAAAAAAAAAAAAAATACTGAGTTGTACACATTGGCTTTCCGCTTGCACAGACTTCAGCTCACTTCTGTCTGTTCCAGATATTTGCAGATAAACTAAGGTTTCCTTCCATTTCCTCCTGCTGAACTACGCCATCACTAAGGGGAAAAGCTTTCCAACTGATGCGTCACTTTCGTCCAGGAGCACAGGTTTCAATTTAGAACAGAAGAGGGGAAGTGTGTTGTGGCCTCAGCAAGTCCAAGTAGAAATCTGAGATAAGCTGATCACAGTGAATGAGGAAAGGCACAGGCAGCACAGGGCACTGGGTTCACTGGAGAGCAGCCTCAGACCAAGCCCTGGTCAGGCATTTGCAGTAGAGGGGGAACACAGTGGAGGAGGGGTATTCATCCAATATGGGTGGTAGCATAGCAGTGATCTAAAAACTCTGACAACAGGTGGTAGACCTTTTTTCTCTCACCTAGAAAAGTGAGATTTTGAGCACTATCAAACATAACTTCAGTTTCGAAAGGTCATGCAAACTCATCCAGGCAGAAAGCAAGAGAAAGGCCTTAGAAACTCAGAGGTCTCACTTTGGTATTAAAATTGCCAAATTCATATATATATATGACAAACAGGAATGGCTTAATTCCCTTGGGGTAATTCCAAACCATAGTAATTCTGTTAATTTCCAGCAACCTTTCTTTTTTTTTTTTTTTTTTTTTTTTTTTTTTTTTTTTTTTTTATCACCCAGGAGGCAGAAATCTAACCCTAGTGGCAGCAACATTAGATTCAATGAAAATTTCAGAGAGAAATAGAGAAGAGAATTCTGCATAAATTTCAGTTTTTAAGAAAAAAAAAAAACACACTAAATATCTCGTGCCTTGAGAAACCAATTGGAGCGCTCAGTATACAGAGCCAATGGGTTTTATTAACGACAGAATGGTTTCTTTGCTACCCTCCCCATCACAATAGCACCCCAGGGAGATTTTGGAAAGAAGGCTACATTTTACCTCAAACATTGAAAAGTGTTAATAAATCCATATTCAAACGTATGTTAATAAATCTCACATAAAATGGTGAGGACTCCAGAAATGAAAACTGGAAATTACTTTGGACATTGGAATTACTTTGCCTCCTTATAAAGACATTTCTTTTTTTTCCCCTAATATGAGCTGCAAAGAAAGAAAAAATAGTTTAAGTAGAAGCTATTGGGCCAGGCATTGCATGCTGCTGAGAGTAAAAGCAAATGTCTTAATCCGATGGCTCATGGTGTACTTTTTGCCTGGACAGAGCAAAACTCCATAGATAAACAGCTACAGCACTTGGACTTAGTGTCTAGGGACTCAGATTCTGCTATAGGTGACCCTGAGAAGGTCCTTTCGCCTCTCCAAGTGTGGCTTCCTTATTTTCATAGCCATAAAGCTGATGAAATGCTCCCCAATTCTTCATGCTAACCTGACATTGGAGTCTCCTTAATAATTCTGCTCCCACAACAAGAAAAAAGCGAAAATGCCACTCATCAAATGACTAATTGACCTGTGTCTTCTTGAAGGCTCTATCTAGGCTGTTTTGAGATGCCTCCAAAGCAGACCCACCCAATTCAAGTTTCTCAAACTCCAACCCCTCTTTATAGTGTTCGCGGAGCGGATACTCCCAAGCAGTTTCCAGTCTCTTCAGGTCCGTGCTGCAGATCACAGCGTCCGCATATCAGAGGGGGCTTCCCGCCGAGTTTGTTTACACCGTTAAATTTCCTCAAATGTAAAGCCAGGAGAATTTTTCCAGGTGTTCAAATTCCTAGAGGGTGGGGAAAGTGCCAGCCGGGATTAGAGCAATACCACGCTAGAGTGAAGCACAAAGAACCTGCTTTTACGGTGTTGCCTCTTCTGGCGATCTCTATTTGGGGGCGGTCTTGGCAGGGCCCGCAAGGCCGCCTGTCACTTGCTGTGACCCCGGTGCGGGGAGTCCCGGGTTTCTGTGCGGACAGCGAGCTCACTGCAACTGGGCACAGCCTCGAGTGACCCGCACGGCATGCAATGTGGCCGGACACGGACCCATCGCCCTATCTACGACCTCCGTCATTACTGATGCCCATGGCAGGGGTCGGGGCGAGGGACCAACCAGTGACCTGCCGGAACTCTGCTGAAATGTGAAGCAAAGGAGAGCTACGGGTGAAAACAAGAGGTTTTTGGAGCCAGTTGAAGAGAGCTGGCAAGGTCACCCAGCTAGTCACCAGGTAGTGCATTTAATTTAAAAGCAGTGTTAACCTTGTTTATACAGAATAGCACCAATATGCAGAGAAGCAGTAAATCCATTGTCGTTAAACAGCGGGGAGCCGCTGGTGCTGGCAGCCTGCCCACCAGCGACGTGAACTCGGCTGGCACCAGGCTGGCAACATGCGCAGGCCAGAGCCGCCGCTGCCAGCCTGCCAGCCTCGCGACAGGGCTGAGCTGTGCCCTCTCTGTCCACCAGATGACTCCCCGCATTCCTGTCAAATATATTTAGAACAAGAGGTGTCCACTTAAAGAGAAACATTTGTTAATCACTTAAATGCAGGCGCTTGGCAGCTGTCCAGTTACACCTTTATAAATATGTAGGATCGGTTTCCAGCTAAGCAGGGAACTCCTGGGCGAGCTCCCTTTCCCTCCCTGTGTCCCCTCGACTTGACCTGAGGTGCCTGTCCACAGCACCTTATTAACTTTCTATCCCAGCGGTCTTCTCAAGCCAATGCTAGTCTCCTTCCTGAAAGCTGGCTGAGATAAAATACATGTTGTGGAGTGGAGAATGAGAGAGAGAGTGTGTGTGGGGGTGCTGTTTAAGTAAGAGAAAGACTCAAGTTAAATTCCTGTTGATGGGGCACTGGTGCTGACATCCTTCTTGTTGACCAGCAGCTGTCCCGCTAATGACACTGTGATAACTTTCCAAGGCTGCCCTGCGGTAGGGGGTGAGCAGATAAAGAGGTCTCTGTTTAAATAACCCAGGCTTCCACCAGACTCTTTGTCACTTCCTTGCATTTACAAATCAGTGAAAAGTATTTGCAAGAGGAGAATTGTGGGTTTGGCTCCCCAACTTTTGAGCCCTCGGTGTAAAAGCCCAGTCCAGGCTGGCTGCAGCAGCGCTGATGACAATTGCAGAAGTGGAGCCCCGGATGGGGGAGGTGGGACGCGGAGAAAGGACAGCTGCTGGGGCGGGTCAGAAGGTCAGCTGTAGGCATCTTGAAGAACTCTGCCTCTCGCTTTCAAAGCACTCACACTTCCCTGCCCCCCAGCTAGTCTCAGAGAGGCAGCTAGCGTGTCAGGGACGGGTTACAGAATTGCACCTCTTCCAGGGCCAGCCCATCACCAGTGTCACCCACGGAAAAATCACTTTTAATAACTGGCGCAACCTCTCTCATGAGATGTTAATGTCGCAGGGAATCTTGCTGGGAATGCGGGCTAACACCGAATCGCGCGCCGTCAAAGAAGCAGATGATAAGGAGGCGAAGGGAGTCTGGAACCTAGCTCCTTGTGCATGTTCTTTCCAGACAGACAGACAGACAGACAGACAGACAGACAGATTTTTAAATCTCCTCCTCCCATCTTGAACAGCAGGCAGACGGAAAGCTCTCCAGTCTCCTCCATACCGGAGAAGTCAGAGCCCTCAGTTGGCTTAAATCCCAGTCTGGTGGATCCTGGAGCTGCGCTGAAGACCCACCTTCCCCTGATTAACTCCTGAATACCATCCATTTAAAAGTCAACACCCTTGGAATCCTATAATCGCTTTCATGCTTTAACCAGCCAAGCAGACGCACTTCCAATAAAGCCACCGTGAGGAGCAAATTTCTTTCTGTTTTTATAAAGTGTACATGGTGTTCAACAAGTAAACTTGCTGCCTTCCACCTCACTTTTGTCACCTGAAACATGGTGTCTTATTCCTCTCAAGAGATTTTGAGAAAGACAAAAACAAAAGATAAAGACCAGCAAAGTGCTTTGAACCGTTCAGAAGAAAGATGTTGGTGTTTTTGATCTATGTGATTTTTCTAGGAAAGTTGTTTTGGCTTCAAGATAAATTACCAAGGTGTACTTGCCGGCAATCTATAATAACTTAGAAAGCTTCATCATTTCCAAACTGCAGTATCTCAGCAACTCTGCCTTGATACCAAGGTATTGTACATAATGTCTTTAACACAATTTTGCTAGATTATCATTCCTTTATAGTAATGTCTTAATTACCAACTGTTATAGTTTGAATTGGGTTCCACAAAATTTGTAGGTGGGTGTTCTAATCTTCCAGTACCTAAGAATGAGACCTTATTTGGAATACAGTTTTTACAGAAGTAATCAAGTTAAAATGGATTCATCAGGATGGACCTTCATTCAACATAACTGATATCTTTATGCATATAAAAGAAAAAGACAGACACAGACATGCCTATGAAGAGACACCCATGTATAAGTCAAGGAGAAACAAGCAGAACAGATTCTCCTTTACAGCCTGTTATGTTTCAAATATGAAGTGTCCCTCAGTGCTTGTGTATTGAGGACTGGATCCCAATGCAACAAATTTCGGAGGAGGGGTCTAAAGAGGTGATTGGGTCACAAAGGTGCTAATCAAGATTAATCACCCATGGAGTAATTCATTGATTCTTTATTATCTGAATGGGCTGTTAAGAATGGGGTCTAGATCTAGGAAATGGGTCACTAGGGGTGTGCTTTTGAAGGGTGGATTCTGTCTCAACTCCCTCTCCTCCACCCCCCCTGCTTTTATGCTTTCTTTGCTTCCTGGCTATCATGAGATGGGCAGCTTTTCTCCATCCTATGCTTTCACCATGATGTTTCTGCCTTGGAGCCAACAAACCATGGACTGAAACCTCTGAAGCTGTGAGCCAAACAAACCTTCCCTCCTTCATGCTGTGCACACCAGGTTCTTTGTCCCAACACTAACAGCTGAGTATCACACAACCCTCAGAATGAACCAATGCTGCAGACACCTTGAGCTTGGTCTTCCAGCCTCCAGGATTATGGTAACTAAATTTCTGTTGTTAATGCCACTCATTCTGTGGTAGTTTGTTAAGGGAGCCCTAGAAAGCCAATACCTCAATTAATTTTAACCACTTCAGGAACTTTGAATAACTCTAGAATCAACAGTTCTAAACTGATTAAATGACTCTGACTTCTAAATGATATTTAAAATATTCCATGTAACAAGAAGGCAAGAGAAAGTAATATTTATTCTACGTTTATGTCTTCAACATAATTTGGGGTAGTCTATCAACTTTTGCTTACTTTGCATGAATAAACAATACTTTCAAAAATAAAATTTTCTCTAATTCAATAAAAGCATGCCTTGCTGCAGTAAGATTTACAGTAAACATAAGTTATTTAAATGAAAAGGATTGTACCTTGCTTAGCATATTTCATCAGATTACATATCATAAGAGGTAGAATCTTCTTTATTTATGAGCAATGTACTTTCTGAAATATTCTCTATCATTTCACCCACATATCTGATCCCTAATATAGTTAATGGTTGGAAAGTTTATAGTTGACTTTGTCAAAGGTCCGAATTTTAACAGAGATTATAAATAAGCACAATCAGTCAAGAAGGTTTATTAAATAGGTGCTCCAGATATAGTACTAGCAGAAAGAAGGGAGAATATAGAAGCCACACCATGCATCTTTTGGGTAGCTTAAAGTATAACTGAGGAGAAAGGCATATATATAAATCAAGAAGGTAAATTAAAATTAAAATTAAAATTATGGGCCATATCTCAACCTTCCAAAAGAAAATGAACTCAGAATACAGGAACTGTAGATCTCTGTATGCCAATAATAGTCCCAATTCATACCTACTATCCCTGATAAATTGTTAAGCATGCCTCCTTTTACTCTTCCTAATGTCTAAGGTTGAGTCAAAAAGTCTGGAGTTGGGTCGATATAGTGGCACACGCCTGTAATCCCAACATTTGGGAGGCCAAGGGAGGAAAATCACAAGTTCAAAGCCAGTCTTGACTGCACAATGAGTTCAAAGCAAGTCTGGATTACACAGTGACAGCTTTGTTTCAAGAAAAAAAGAATATATCTAGGGTCACCCTAGCTCTGAATTCTTTACCTTGGAAATTTTAACAGGATAGGTTGGATGATTATTAGTTGTTCAGGATACCCTGCACACTGCAGAATATTTAACAGTACCTGTGACCTCTACAAAGTACATTCTATCTCCATTATCAGTGTTCCCTCTCAGTTGTGGTGACCAGAAATGTCTCTCGATGCCGTCAATTGTTCGCTGGGGTAGGGGTGACAGAGGGTCCTCATTTAGGAACAACTGTGCAAGAGTGATGACTAAACCATGCAAAACTCTCTTGAGAATGCTAGATTGCAGCATCTGTAGATAAAGACGCTGAATTAGTTGAAAAAGGAAAGTATTGTGCGTATAAAAGTATGAGAACAGAAAAGTGTGCTTTGAAAGTCTAAAGTTGGGAGGATAAGGAAATGGAGTAATCAGGCTCACTAACCAAGTTAAGCAACCTATCTCTCAAGTTAAAGCTAAATCTACCTACCCCTCAAAAATGTTGAAAAATGAGTTACTAAAATCTCTAATTCCTGAGCTAATTCCACAGCCCTTGGCATAATGTATCAGAAGTAAGATGATTATGTCTCTTAGCTTCTTTACTATAAATAGTGAAGCAGGGAGTAAAGACCCCTTTCAGTCTTCTCCTGGGAGATTTGAGAGTAGCTACTAACATGAGAAAAACAATATTGCAGCTGCTTGCCATTTATTTGATGGCTTTTATGGTCCAGACTTTTGCAGACATTTTTTGTTTTACGGAGTCCCCTCAAGGCACTTCCAAGACCAGCATTAACTGTTCTGGACCTCGGTTTTCTAAATCATGATGTATGTGGAGGTAGACGTCATCATGCTCCTGTTAAGTGTCAGGACCATGACCTGTGTCCATTCTCCTTGCCCCTGCATTGGCTGCCAGGGAGTGAGAAGAAGAAGAAGAAGACAGTCCAGATAAAAAAGAGAACAGAGCAAGCTTAGGAACATAGTCAATATGACTGTGCTTTAAAGGGAGACTCTGAAAACTGAAGAGGGGGCAGACCAGGGCAAGGCTTGCTCTTTCTTCAAAGTAACCTTTACTTGCCATTGGAACCCCTTATTTATCAAAACAAAGTTCACCTTGGTTTCTTTCACTGAACTGCTAGGAAATCACTTCTAATCAGGAGTCTCTAGACTGGCTGAAGTTTAACAGAAGGATAGCAGCATGATTCTAAATACCAGCTGTCAAAATTCCTCAAAATGAAGAAATAAACTCTTTATGTTTAAAATGCTCCCAGGTAAGAACAGTCAAGATCCAGAAGTGGGCTCTCCATCCATTTGTTTTACCCTGAGTTGGTCTTTTACTTGGTAAATTTAGCTCACCCCTGTGGCCTGAAGGAAGTTATCCAATCGGGAGAGGATCTCCATGGAGACAGGAGCAGGGTTACTGCGTCATCATTGCTTGTCGCTCCGCCCTCTACCTCACTCAGCAAAATAGGCGATGAGGAAGTACGCACACTCCAGGCTTGTAAAAAAAGAATTCTTTTTTATGTACTTTTGTGCCCGTTGTACTAAGGAGAGTTAGGGCTGTCTCCACAGAGAGAGGAAAGATTTAAACTGGTTCAGAAAATATGCTTTTTGTAGATCCAAACTGCAGGAATGCGGTGCCTTGTATCTGCCGTTCTGTCTCAAAACCCAGAGGTTGAAGATGTATTCTAACCTTTATTATTTAAGTGAAGAAAGAGCATAGAAAGAAAATAAACAACTTACTAAAGTTGCATGGCCAAGAAATAGTGCGACCGTGGTTTAAACCTACTCTTATCAAATCCCAAATTCAGCCGGGGATTTAGCTCAGTGGTTCCGCCACCTGCCTTGCAAGTGTAAGGACCCAAGTTCGATCCCTGGTACCAAAAAAAAAGAAAAAAAAAAAAAATCCCAAATTCAATATATCTGCCTGGAGCACAGGTAATTCAAGAAAAAGAACAGCTATTCTTTCAATGGAAGGAGTTCTATTTCAACCTACCCCTGAGAAGACAAGGTGAACCTCAGTTAGAAGAGAGGTACCTGAGGCTTTCAGAAACCAGGATGTGGTTCACATCAGCATACTACTGTGTGCTAAGTATCTCCGCTCCCAGAAGAGCAGCAGGCGAACATCACTTGTTGTCTGAAACACTTAATGACCCTCCTTTTCTGACCCTCGGATATAAACATTATTCTAGATTGTGAATTTAAGTGATCTTTTCCAACACAGATGATATTGCAAAAAGTTCAAGGAGAAGCAAGTGAGTTCCCTGGGACCTGAAGAGCACAGGCTTTTTCTCTGGCCCAGGCTACAGTGCCATATGATGGCCTCTCAGTGAAGGGAACCTGCATCCTATCCAAGATAGACCCAGTCTTAATCTTGGATACCACACTTATTCCTGCGCACTGCAGCCTTATGGAAGGACCAGCAGAGCAAGATTCAAGAGGCCACAGGCCTGGAAGATTCATAGGCTGCTTCCTGCGTCTCATTCCTCTTGCTCATCTGTTACAAGCAGATTTGCAGTAGGAAGGAGGAACTCTGGGCCTTGCTTCCGTGCAAAAATAAGAGTGTGAAAGAGCACAGGAGTAATGCCCAAGACAGCTGTGTTAACTTCCAAATGTGTGCCGGTAACTGTGTTTTGTTCTAAAAATACACTTCCAGCATCACCTGAGTGCCAGATGACGAACAAAACCTAGGGCTGCCGCAGGGAAGCTTATACTCTTGTAGGGCAAAGAGCAAACCGAGGTCAGAGGGCCATGGGAGAGGAGAGGTGCAATGTTCTATGGTATTTTTACACAAGATATTTGCAAGGGGGTGCCATGAAATGACAAATATACAAAATAAAGGTCAAAAATGAACCATGGGGACCTCTAGGCAGAAGAAAGCTCCAGAGAGAGGAAACCTTAAGTGCAAATCCCCCAAGAGAGACCAATGTAACGGAAGCATGGGAAATGGGACACAACAGCAGACCAGGAAACCAAATAGAACATTTACTTCATTAATTTTAGCTACTGTGTAGTATTCCTGGTAGGAATATCCCACCACGGTCATTCACTCCTTTATTGGCATACATGTGGGTTGCTTCATTACTCACTGTCACGAGCTACGGTGCAAAGATTTCTGTAAGATAAGTAAAGAAAATGGAACCGCTGGTCACAGTGGATGAAGACCTTCAGGCTTTGTTCAATCTTGTTATGCCATACTCTGGAGTCATCCTCCTCATTTAGAGCATCTGCAGTGGTGCTCAAAGGCTCCCTTTCCCTCACAGTTTTCACAGTATCAGGTGTTGGAGGGTTTTTTTTGCTTTTTTTTTTTTTTCAGTTTCCAATCTGATTGGTCAAAAACAATCTGGTTTGCAGACAGAAGTGTTTGTCAAAATTTTGTTTCTGTTTGCACACTGTACATCGGGTGACAAAAATGGCAGCAGCCATCTCTCCCAGATGGATGTAGCCACCTTTTCCAAAATCTTAGAACAAATTAAACTCACACACTGAGGTGCCACTGTATTTGTATTTGGCTATCTGGTAGGATTCTTTATATGTTCTTGATCTAACTTGCTATAAGAATATAGGATTTTGAGGTTATTTTAAGGTATTTGTAAACAAAAAGAAGAATTGCCATAGGAGAGTTTTAATCAAAGTTACTAATCTGATTATGGTTTGCATGTTTATATATGTAAAGGTATTTCCTATCATGATGTCATCAACATTCTCTTCTGTTTTTATCTAAGTATTTCGGAGCCTTGCTTCTAGCCTTCAGTATCTGATGTTTATTTTTGGATTTGTATAAAAATATTTTGATTAATTCATGTTTCACACAGAAAAGGGGTTTTCTCCCATTGGCTTGGTAAGGCCATCTCCTAGCCTCTCCCCATATCTACTTGGGGCTGTTTCTTCTAGGATCTTTACCTACCACCAATGGATCCCAGCACACTATTTTGAAAATCGCAGCCTTAAAATAACTCAATCTCTAATGAGCTTCTTCTATACTCTTAATTTCCAAGATCGCCTGAGCTATTTAGGTCCTTGGACTCTTCCAGATGAATTAAGTAGGTCAGACTCTATGGAAAACAATCAAACAAAAAAGCTATATTGAGATTTTAATTAAAAATGTAGATAAGTTGGAAGGCAATTGATCTCTTTAGGCTATATGGAATAAGACTATTTATGACTTGCTATGTTCGTTTGATACTGTTATGTAATAGTCACCATATTTCATCCACTTCTAAGATACCTGATGAGTACTGTCATGAAATCCTTTAAAGAATACATAATCTCAGCATTCTGGCAGGCTGAGACAGGAGGACCACAGGTTTGAGCCAACCTGGCAACTTAGTGACTCAGACAAGCTCAGTTTCAAAATAGAAAAGAGCTGAGAATATAGTTCAGCCCAAAGACCTTGTGTTCAATCCCATTTTCTCATTGCTAATGTTGAGGGATGCAATCATAATTAATCAATTATATTAATATTTATATATTGCATTTGTAACTATAAAATGTCAGAAATTTTAAAAATTTCTGTAATTGTAAAAATTTGAAATTCTTGAAAATATCTATAATAGTGAAATTTTCTGATTCTAATAATTACAGTTCATTTTCTTTTTCATTCAATCCAGGACCTATATGCAGTAGTAAAAGTGCTATTTTTTTTATAAGAAATGTTTATGACATTTCAGCACCACGTGAGACTTTTTGACATGAGTTTGCCATAAAAACTTTTATCAAATTAAGAAAATTTCCTTTGTTTCGTGGGAATACTGACACATTTTTAGAAATGTAGTTGCTGTTCTTGGACTTTTAACGAGGTGTCTTAGTTACTTTCTTGTCCCTGAGACACAGTAGCTGATACTCAGCTTACAGGAGAAAAGTTTATTTTGGCTCACAGTGTGTAGAGGTATTAGTCCCTGATCCACTGGCTCCAAGTCTGGACAGCATGACAGCAGGGCCTGGTGAAGGCGAGCTGCTCAATGTATGACAGAAAACCGAGAAAAAGAGGGGAGGAGGAGGAGCCGGAAGGCAGCCATTTGCTTCCAGGTCACAACCCCAGTGACCCCACTCCTCCAATCAGAGCTCAATCACTAATGGGAAGTCATGTAGAAGCCCTCATCATCTGACCGCCTTCCAAAAGTCCTGCCTAGGAGCTCTTGGTGGACATCCAACTGCAAACCATCAGTATGTAGTGAATTTGGTCCATTTTCCATCATTGGAACAATAAATGGTGTAATAGAAATATCTAAATGTCCATAAAGGATACACTTGCAAATTGTTCTTTTCTATGTTAAAATTTGGAATTTAGTGGTAACGGAATGTAGCACTTAAAAGAATATAGCATTTTCTATGACAACACTCTCTCTGGATTTAGTATCTTTCTAGAGCAGCATTATAAGCTTTAGGCTTTAGGTCTCTAGATGATTTCATAGTGAAAGGATAGGTTGAAAATTAGCAAATGGATGAATGCTACAGGACCGGGTCAAGGGGAGGTCAAGTGTGAAACTTCCAGTTGCCCATTCCCACTGAAATTAGGTGGATGCACACTGTTCTTTCAGCAAGGATGTGTAGAGACACACACAGAATATTCCCAACCATGAAAGCTCATCCAGGTCTGTCATCCAGACTTTTTACTGGGAGTCTGCTATGTAGATACATTGATCACTCATGGGCCTGTCTCTTGTCTGCAGCTCCCCTATAGCTTGAGGGGTTTCATGTGGCCCAAACCCTCATTGAAAATTTTACAGCGTAGACAGTCTGGCTGTCTCAAAGCCCCAGGTGCACACAGCCATTCCTATCAAGGACGGTATCTTGTGGGTGTGAGGTCACCATCCTTGGACCTGTGAACAAAGAGCTGAACTTTCAGTGGGCAAAGTGAAGCATGTAACCACACACCTGGAGTATGGGAGTCCCATCCTTATCAACCTAGGAGGAAAGAGTGCAATCCCAGACAGCTGCAGCAAAACAAAGTCCAGTGAAGAAATCAGATTAGTCCAGTTTGAGCCACAAGGCATCAGTCAATCAACTACCCTCACTTGAAGAATGAAGTAATGTGATTGGCTGTGTTATATGCTCAGCCTCAAGGACAGAGAACTGAACCAGTTACTAAAAAGATTCATATTTGTGGATGAAAATATCAGCAAATACTACTAGTACTTTAGATGGTAAAAAGAACAAAAAGACAATGATGTATTATCTCACCCTCCTTACTTTGGATAGGTTCTGACTCTCTATCAGAGAAGGAAATTGGATTTCTCTGACTTGATTGTGGCTGTATGATATCTGACAGTCAGTTCTTTTGTATCTCTCTACTCACTATGGAAAATATAAGTCAACACAGCAATGCATGTGAGACATTTATTTGTTTACTTTTGAGAATTTTTGAAAAATTTTAATTGATAATAGAAATATAAAAAATATACTCATTCAAGAGGGACCATATAAAGTTTCAATACATTCATACATTGTATAATATTTAAATCAGAGTTAGTATAACTATTTCCCCAAGCACTTATCATTTTTTATGGAACAAATATTCAATATCCTTTCTACTAGCTTTTTAAAATGTACAGTACTTTATTGTTATCTCCAGTTACTAGGCTGTACTGGAGCTCACCACAACTTCTTACTGCTATCTAACTGCAACTTTGTCCCCGTTGGTCAACCAATCCCTGTCCTGTGCTCTCTGTTCTTCTTACCATGTGGCAATTATCTTTCTATACTCACAACTTACAACATATTTAGCTTTCACATATGAGCAAGATCTGTGCTGTCTTTCTTGTGCCTGGTTGATTTCATGTAATATAAAGATCTCCAGTTCCATCCATGTTATATTGCAAATGGCTGGATCTCAACCTTCTTTATGGTTAATAGTATTTCATTATGTATACATAACCCGTTTTATTCATTTACTCATCAGTTGATAGACACTCAAGTGGCTTCCTTCCTTGGCTCTTATGAATAGAGTTGCAAAAGAAATTTTTACTTTTGAATAATGTTTGCTACTTTGAACACAATCCAGACTAAGTCTTGAAAATTTTTGGTTTATGAATGATGATTCTGGCTTGAGATATCACTACTGGTGGTAAAAACCAAATTCCAGTTTTATTATTATGACTCAAATTATGTTTTAAGACAGCAGGAAATTATTAAAATTAAGATTAAAAATATTTGTTATCCTAAATGTCTTTTCGTAGCAGTCATTTAAATGTACTTATAAGGAGTAAATAAATGGGTACTGGAAAGTTGTAGTAAAATTAAAAGGAGCATATACTTTAGAATATTCTCTTGAGCCCATTTCCTGTAAACAAAATAATTTGAACTATTCTTCTTTGATGTGATTGCCTAATTAAATTCTTGTTTGGGAAGTTACTGAGATTTTTAAAAATATTTCTGATTCAGAAAAAATGTCTTAGATTTAATAGAGCATCATAGGAAATTGGTCCATGGTACCTGTGATTTTATCAGAGATCTCTGGAAACTAGAAATAAAATAGATTTTTTAAAAAAAATAAAATAGAAGAAAGGGGCTAAAGGTGTAGGGAAAGTGGGAAGGGTAGGGGAAAAGAAACAAGGGAAAAGAAAAAATATGAGAAAATGAAAAAATGGAAATAAAGAGTTTGTAAATGGGGAGGGAGGAGGGAGTGAAGGGAGGGCAGGGACAAGGGGAAAAAATGAGAACCAAGAACTGTCATGTGAAGGTACAGGATCCCAGTAATGAATGTAACTGTATTGTAGACCTAGATTGCATCAATAAACTCAATGAAAAGAAAAAAAATAAATTAAAAAAATAAAAATAAAATAGAGATTAGTACATAGGAGAACTCATGTCAGGATAATGTTCTTGACACCCTGCAGATGAAAGAATAATAGTAATAGTTACAGTTCAATCATTTCATCTGGCACAAATCTAATTTTTATATGCTTATGTTACAATGAAAAGATTGGCGTCAGTGAGCGCATGGCCCGAAGGTCCTGGAAGCCTACTGCTGTGGAGAGATGTGAATGTGAGTCTGCTCCCAGATCCGTATATTTGATCACTTCAGCAGTACATCGGTGTCTTGAAGAGGACATGGTCAACTCACTAAGCAATCATCGGCCTCAGTTGTCCTCTCAGTACTGGTTTTGTACTGTTCCCCTCTTCACTGTGGTTCCTCAACCCAGTAGCATCCCCTTGTGATCAGTGGACTCCCACTCTTCACCTCTCCAAGCACTGGAAACTGGTACCATGAGAAGGTGGAGAGGCAGAAAGGAAGAAATCGTTACACTTGGAAGAGATAACAAGCCCGTATGCGATGGTTCTGCTTGTTATCGACTTGACTAGATCGAGAGACAACTAGAAAATCAGTAAAGTGCACGTCTAGGTCGTCCTGTGAGGGTGTTTCCAGAAATGACCACCCTGTGTGTCAGCAAACTGAGAGGGAAAGATACACTCTGAGTGTGGGAGGCACACACAGGCTGGGGCCCAGATGAAGCAAAAAGTGGAGGAGGGACGATGCCCTCTCAGGCAAGTCTCAGCTCTTTTTGGGCCACTGAGTTTTTTGGGGGGACTTCAGGCTCTGGTTCTCGACCTTTGATGCAATCTTGCACCAGTGACTCTCCAGGGCAGTCCCAGGCCTTCAGCTTGAACACTCGAGCTGCATCGTTGGTCCTTCTTGTTCAGAGGCTTCCAGCTCCTTCAACCGGACAGTTGCTGGTTCCCTCGGCCATTCAGCTTTCAGATAAGGCCATTACTCAGCTTCTTCTGAAGTAAGACCATGCATTAAACCCCCTCCTGGATTACTATAAGCATTCCATTGGTTTGATTCCTCTGGAGAACTCGGTTTGATTCACTATCCAATCATCCTTTAAGATTGGTCAAATCTTACCTTCAGAGCATACCCTAAGCCATTCTGATTGTACCAAAGCACAATGTTCTCCACCCTCGTGCCAAAGACCTGCCAGGTTTTTGACATCAGGCAGCTGGGCTCCCTCCAGCCATGGCTCCAAGTGGTTGTGAATGCTGAGTGTCATCTGCCCTAATGGTGGACAGTCCCTTGGCAGTGTGGCCATAACACTATAAATAAACATAATCTATGGCCATACTCTAACGTAGAGCTTATTAGTAATAAAGACATTTCTGATAACATCTTTAGAAACCATCTAGTTATTTGTACATTTTCAAGATGTTGTATGTTTATTTTTCTTGGTTGTTTAAATTCAATTGTTCCTATTTATCTTGAAGTAAGACTAAATATTTTAAAACGTAGAATGACAGAACTGATATGGCCTAAATTCTTTTGCCTTGCCAAGTTCTAATTTTTTTTATAAGGATACAGTTTGCAAATTTATTTTGGAAAGACCAGTTGCCTTAGAAAATAACTCTCAAGCAAGATGGCCTATAAAGCCCGTATTATTTTTAGGCTGTCTAATCCTCTTTCCTATTTTCTGACGGTCATATGTATTTTTTAAAAATTCACAAAAAAAAAGGCCCAAGATGTGTCAAAACTAAAGGCTGAAAGCGTCAAGCCTTCAGAGATTGCCTAACTTATCACTGGTGTTTTGAAAGCCTCAGCTTGAGAAAGGAGAATAATTCTATTACTGGTGAAACTTTGAATTCATACAGTAATTTTTTTCCTAAAGTTCTCAAATATCTTTTTGTTTTGCTTCAAGATAAGTAAATAAAATTAATAATAATAATGATAATAATAGCAAATGTTTCTCAAGAACTCACTGTGTGCCACACGTACTGCAATTCAGCGCTCACAGACTGTTTTAATCAACTGCTCAGAAGCAAAGATTTAGAGAGATAGAGTAACTCATTAAAATCGTGCAGCAGCGATCCGGCTGAGCCTCTAACCCAAAACACTGTGCTCTGCTGATTATGCCAAGAGAGCTCCTGATGAAGTCTCGAGAACGCAGCTCCAGGCTTCTTTTCCAGCTGACCTCACACCATGAATGGCAAAGGGTCACCAGACTCTGGCCACCCTGCTCACATCCATACACCAGAGGATCGGAATGTGCAGCTATTCATGTTAATCGTTCTTTATCTGCGAGATACACCTGTAATCGCAGTACGACTGTACTCATTATTTCATTTCCAGTAGTTAGAATTACTGCTTCTTTTCTGAGACATGAATTGAACATGAAATGCTGTGTCTTGGGGCCAAAAACGATTCACTCCTAACAAGGACTAACGACTCATCCGTATCGAAGTTAACCTTCTCTTAATTTGGTCCATGCAGAAATACAGAGTTTAGAGTTTTGAGAAAAAAAAAAGAGCTATTAAATTCATATTGTGGGTTCCTATAAAAGGGATCCAGCTAAAATTTACTCTTTCTTGAAGAAGGTATTTTTATACTGGATTTAAACTATTCACCAGGATGTGTATAAATAATCGATATTGTTCTTAAAGTACACTCAAACCACGTGCGATCAGGTTTACACTATATACATAACACAGTCAATATGTGTATATTTCTACCCAAGACAAAGAAAGATTACACCCATTAGACATGCTGTATCTATGTCTCAGTGTCCCAAGCTTGTGCCTTTCTCTGGCTTCTGGCAGAAGACACACTTGGGTAAAAATCTCTTGTCTCAGCTCAATCTTGTAAGCAAGTGGGAGAATTATCGGCTTCACCACTAAACACCAGTTCCATGGTTTAGGCTCACAGACACCACCTGCTCCCTAAATACAAGTTTGTTGAAACGATAGAAGCCACCGGTGAATATCAAAATCTATTGTTTGCAAAATATCTTTGGAATGCAATGTGTTTTTAGTTTCATACTAATCGAGTAGACTCTTGGACTCAATACCATGTTTTCAGAAATACTTAACTCATTATAACAGGTCTCACAGACCCACAACATAGTCCCACACCCTGATTTGTTTGCCTTTGATGTACCTATTTTAAAAGGCATTTAATCATTAAGAGCTCTACTTAGTTTCTGCTCATGATCGCTTCTCTCTGGTTCTCCATTTGCCAGAGCCTAGAAAGCCTACTCAGTTTAAGGGAAGATGAACTTATTTTGCCAAACAGACCTTATCTCTGGGACTAAAACTCCCTCTAAGGGCCTCTGGGATCAGCTTTCAGGTTTCCAGGGCTCTTCTGGTCCATACACAATGGGGACCATGGGGGAAGAACCACACAAATTCTAGCCAAGATCACACGACAGACATAGACTCCCACACACCTCAGGGGCTCAGGTCCCGCACATAGCAAACCAGGAGTCCAGAAGGGGACTTGGACTGCAGTTGCTTCTTATCCTTTACTTTACAGATGAGGACATGGAGGTTATAAGAACAGGCCCCTAACTTCAGCTCCACCACAGGCTGAACTCCTTGGGTGTTTTTTGACACACTGTCACTAAAACAGCATAGACCAAATCAGGATCCTCATAGCTCCTGAGAATTGCCAAAGGGAGCGGCGATGAAAGCACTATGATTAACTCCCACATTCTGCAAAGCCAAAGAAGCCCCACACTGACCATCAATTAAGCCGCACAATGGAGTTGGTGAATGCAATGAGGTATTTTTCCATTTCATGGAGTATCTGAGGCACATAACTAAAAAGGCTCTTCATTTAAAAACTAAAAAGAAGTGAAAAACGCTTGCAGACCAGCATATACCCTGCTCTGCAAAGCTCTGGAAGAAGTTGTGCTTCCACACACACGTGCAGTACCTCGTGTGGCCTCCCTGGTCAATGCCTGTGTATTGCCCACTGCTTGATGCTGTAACCGTTCAACCTGCAGGCCTCTGCAGCCACAGCTGTGCCCGCTAAGTGAAGGCATGCTTTGTGCCTAAAATAGTGCTTTCAATTTCCATTAAAAGACTTTAAACAGAAATGAAAGATAGAGGAAGGAATAAGGAACAAGAAAGACTATAGAAGAAAAAACTTGAAGGTTGATAAACTGTCCAGGCACTCACTTGCTTCCTTTAGCCTGGAGACATCAGACTCCTATTCACCTAACCAACCTGCCAGGACAACAAGATGCAACTGCAAAGCAAGGAGATTTGCTATAGGGCTAGAGGAAGTGACTTCCCTACCATGCAAATGAGAAAGAAAAAGAAAACGGTTGTTCATTCTGCAAAATAAGAACATAGGTCATTAGGAGAGTTCCAAGCCTCTCCTAGTCAGCCAGGTCTACATAATCAGGGCACTGACTCCCAGAAGCCAGAAGAAGTGAGAACTGGGCATGAGACCCGGATATTTGATGATTGTTCTTCATCCACAGGGGCAATAAAAGTTGAAATCGGCACATGCTCTGACACGGGAGCTGCCTGGCACCAGCAGGACCTTAGTGAGGCATCCCAGAGCTACTGCTATCCAGCAAGGCCCCACTGCGGAGATGATGGGCACGAAACCATCCTGCCAGGAAAACAGTACGCGCGCCCGGTTAGTAGTTTAGGGATTTGCTTACTGTCTCTGAATTCCAGCTGAGAAGTTTGGATCGCATAGTTTTGTGCCTGGAAAAAAAAAAGTGCCCACTGCAATTCTTA
This sequence comes from Fukomys damarensis, assembly GCF_012274545.1. Taxonomy (NCBI): domain Eukaryota; kingdom Metazoa; phylum Chordata; class Mammalia; order Rodentia; family Bathyergidae; genus Fukomys; species Fukomys damarensis. The sequence goes on along the minus strand of NW_022900919.1, from coordinate 11,259,991 downwards.
TTTTTCTAGGATGTATTCAGGAGTAGAGGGAAAAAAAAAAAAAACACAACATTTTGCAGAAAATTGAAAACAAAATAATTGCTGCTTAGAACTTGGCTGGAAGGTTTTAACTTTTCCAGATAGCTTCCTCATGCCACAGAGTCCCCTTTTTTAAATAAAAGAATACTATTTGAAGCTTCAGTATAAGAGAGAGATGAACAGCTAGGGAAGCTGTGAAGTCATGGGGGGTGGAAAGGAAATGTGTCCATGCTCAACCTCTCACGGCGTTCTCAGATGAGTATCTTTCAAAAGCTACTGAAAGTCACTGGTCCCTGGCAAGATGAAACTATCCTTTCAAGGATACCCATTTACATTCTTATCAAGCTTTTTACCCAGGGGGAAAAAAGGTATAGATAGAGAAGCTTGCGAATATTACATAAATAATGAGTCCTTGAGCTGGGTCAGGGGCTCCTGTGGAGAGTAAGAGTAAGAAGAGAATTTTGTGGACTCCGTTTCCCCGAAAGGGGGCTCAGTACCCTGTTCAGTTGACTGAGGGCTGTGGGCACGGTTCAGTGGCAGAGCATTCACCTAGCATGTACCAGGCCCGGGTTCCCATACCCAGAGGCTCCCTCCAAAGAATAAATTAATGGCATGGACCGAGCCCCTGGTTTGCAATGAATCCTAGGGATATACTGCCAATGCCGACAAGAGCATGGTATAGCTCACAGTTTGTCACTAACTTCTACCTAAATTCAGGAGCTCAAGGGACCATGAAATGAAGAGTTAACTGCCTGTTATTCAGCAGCTTCTCCAACACTGTGCTCTTCTCACCAGTCCAGAGTAGACGGTGGACTTAGATGTTGTTTACTTGGCCCCGAGGTTGTACACAGCCCAGGAAGCTCATTTGTTGAGTTCTCACCATGTATAATGTAGTCATAACATAGTCTAACCCAGTGTGTCCATAAATAAGTATATAAAATATATACACATATACCTCCACATTTTTAAAATCTAGAATTTTCATATATAAAAATTACAGGTTGTCTCCCATGTCAGAGCCCTAATTTTACCTAGAACCTGCAGGCTAGCTGCATGGCTACTGTTCAGGTGTGCAAATGCTCTCAAATTCTCCTCACCAGGACAGCTACACTAGAGACTTTTGTGAGGAATAAATGCCATATATGTCAGTAATTTTAAAATGCTGCTGGGACACAGTAGGTGTGCACTGAATGATGGCTGGTATCATTTATTTATTTGCCTTGCCAGACACCTTTAAAGAACCTTCTGAGAATTCATATCACTCACACGATAAACATCATATATGGTGTGAGGATGTTTAACTGGATGAGTTTTCAATCTAGGAATGTGGAACGCACATGAATGTTAAGAGGAGAAATGCGTGTTGCTGCTAACGATAAGTCCAGGATGATGCCTGGTTCCAGGTTTTTCAAGCGCTGAGCCCAGGCCTGCCTGGAATGGAGATCATAAACAAGGTACTCAGCAGCCAAGGCATGGTGCAAGGGGAGACACAAAAGTGGGACCATATTGTAAGTGTACCATTGGGTAGAAAGGTCTGGTACTACCAATGACCAGAGTAAATGATGAAGGCCAAAAACAAATCCAACCCACCCAGTAAGTCACTATGAGGCAGTGCACCCCATTGTTCTGGAAGAAGTGAAGTTAAACCACACCGTGGAGGGGCTGTATCTCCCCCTGCATGTCGCCAGCCCACTCCAGTGCTCCCCAAATGGAGGCAAAGAGGGAACAAGAGTAAATCTAAAGGCATAACCACAAAAATCCTTTGCATGTTATTTTCTGAAACTCTTCAAGTCAAGCAATAAGATGAGCATAACTTGTAGGTTAAATGTAGAAGAAAACTTGAGTATGGTTATTGTTTTCATATATCTAATCACATTCAATATGTACATAAATATATGCAGTATTTATGTAGAGTTTGTTAAACATTATATCACAAAATTAGGCAGGTGTGCTCGTCTTGTGGGAACTCAAAGATCCCCCCAAATATGATTCAGTAATGGGGGTGCCTGATTAAAGATCAAAAGTGAAGTGAATTTTTCCGGTATTTTCCCAGACAGTAATAACTTGCCTTACAGAATCTTTCTGCAGTGCCTTGATGGGAGTATCATAGGAGTTGAGATCTGGCTACAGGGTTAGGGTGGCAAGGTCATGTTTGCCCAGTGATGAGGACATAGAAAAGAGTTACAAGTTCTTAGTGAACTGGGAGGCAAAGCCCAGTTGGACTAGAGTTGGGCTCCCTTCCTCTACTGCTCAGGTTCTCTGACCCCATCAGGCTTCCATTACCGAGGGGCATGATCTGCTGCAATCCCTTTCCTTCCTGTCCTAAAGCACCTTGCCTTTGACCACAGCCTTGCACAGGTTGCTTGGGAACCCACACACACCTAGATGAATGAAGTCTTTATGTGGTAAAAACCCAGGAGAAAGGAAATAAAAGGTTCAAAACATCAACCCACCTGATGTTTGCAGAAACATTAGGCCAAAGGTTGCAATTGTATATATCTAGAGAAGAAAGTAAAAACAAGCTACTAAGTCGCTCTGCAAATATTTCATTTCTTTCATCCCTAGTGGGTGGTGAGTTGGAATTCTTTTTATGTCTCCAACCCCAATACTCTTGCTGAATATTAGAAATTGGAGCTCAATTAGAAATGTCTGTGACTATAAAAACGCAGTTTGCAGTCCATTAGAAATAGCTCCTGGCCATCCCATATACCTTCCAAGCTCTCTTTGCTGGATTCACTTCCTTCCGCTCTCTGACCTCTAATTGTTGATATAGCCTCACTGGCCTTCTCTTCTCTGCATACTCATCTTCAGTAGTCTCATTAATGTCCTTGGCTCTAAGCACCATCCATCTATTCCTGGCTCCCAAAGTTCCCTCCCAGATTTGCCTCTCACCTGAGCTCTGAACTCATGTGACCTACTGGACAAGGTTTCAAATCTATATCCTAAACCTAACAAGGCCAGATCAGATCTCATGATTCCCATGCACCATTCCCACTCCAAGACCTCCTCTTCCTTCTTCATAATGGAAGATAGTACCCTCAGTATATTTATAATTGACTCAAGTCAGAGGCCTAGAGACATCCTTGGTTTTTTTCTTGCCTACTCTACTAACATTAAATCCTTCAAAAGTCCTTCTGCCTCAAACACCTCTTCTCTCTGACTTTTCTGCTACTTCAGTCCAAAATTCTGTCTCTAGCCTGATCTCCTAAAATCCAGTTCTTATGATTGTTGTTCACCACATGGCAGTCAAAGTCATCTTTAAGCTACATAAACAAAACATAAATTAAACTTCCAACTAAAAAGAATCTACCTCAACCTCCTAAAACATTTAGCATGAAATTTAAATCTTCATCTTGGTCTTACATGAACTGGGCCCTGCCTGCCTCATTTTATGCTATTCTCCCCTTGCTCACAACCATCCAGCTACCATGGCTGTTTCTATGCTTTTTCAACATGGCAGCATTTTTCCATCTGGTGGTCCTGGAACTGTCTGTCACCTCTGCCTGGAATTCGCTGTTCCTGGACTTTCACCTCAGCTCACTCACACAACCAAGATTTCAGCTCAATGCCACATTTTCAGAGCTACTTCCCTGGTCACCTAAAATCCCTTGGAAGGGAACATGTATACCTATTTCTTCCTTTTTGCTTCCTAGTAATGAGGTTCACCGTTTTGCTCCAACACACACTTCTCACCATTGCCATCCAGAGCACTCACCAGAAGCCTGAAAGCAGTGAATTGGCCTTTTCATGGGCTGGGACTTGTAAAATCTCAAGCAAACCTTTTCTCTTTATAAGTTAATTCTCTCAGGTATTCTGTTATAGTGACAGAAAGCTAACTAATTTATCTCCATATGATACTGTGTCACCATCCCATGCTTTTTCTCTCTGATATCCATTTCTTTACTTACTTGCTTACTTCATATCATTTCCCTTTAGAATATGACTTTTTGTTCTAGAAGAACTTGCCCATTTTATTCAGTAGGATTTCCTCACAGCCCAGGACAATGTCTGTCCTAGAACTGGGGATTCATTTGCATGCCACCACCACCACACTGGCCCTAGTCTTATTCTCATTCTGCTCATCACCTGTACATAATCTTGGGGAAATTCCTTGATTTTTCCTGGACTTGAGCTTGGAACCCAAAAAGGAACCTGAATACATTACCTTGTATAACACCGAAAAAGTAAACTCAGGCAGACGTTGTGGCACATAAACCCAGAACTCTGGAAGGCTGAGGGAGGAAGAGCACAAGTTTTAGCCTAGGTCTGGACATTTAGAGACTTATTGAAACCCTGCCTCAAATTTTAAAAATAGAAAGAAAGTTGATGCTATAGAGGCACAGGGTGGGCGGGGGACAGAGAAGGAGGGAGAGGGGAGGGAATAGAGAAGAAAAGAAAGAAATGAGAGGAAAAGAGAACAGAGGAGCAGGGAGGGGAGGGGAGGAAAGGGAAAAGGAAGGCAGAAAGGGAAAGGCACAGCCTGGCAAACTCTTTAAGTACAAGAAAAAGTGGAGATAAAAGACAAGATATTAAGGTTGTGGGAAAAGGAAAAGTAAGGGAAAATAGTATCCTATATCTTGGGAATAAAACTTTGGCACATAGCTGATGAGAGAGACACATGGAGCTGAAAGTCATTGAAGCTTAACAAATGGTAGAGCCGCAATAGTAGTAGATTTAGTCCACAGTGTTTGTACGCTATCTGTGTCCCTCACCCTTCCTTAGCATGAGATGTCTTTGCCCACCACATCTGAGAAGCAGGCACCGATAACTCAGCCCAAGTAGGGTCCATCAGCGACCCTAGAGTTTCTGCGGGGGAAGCAGAAAGAGAAGTTAAACGGCTGTTAATATTAGGTTTGTTTTAGGTTTGTTTCATTCTTTCCATGACTATAATTTCTGTGTTTATTTATATAATACTTCATCACAGTAGCACATGCATAACATATATGTTATCTTGTAATCTGTGCCTTTCAAACTGAGGAAAAGCAAGAATGAGTCACAAAAGAGCTAAAATGCTTGCAAGCCATAAAATTATCATTTTCACCACTCTATGCATATGTGTGGATACGTGTGTATATCACACATTTTACAGAATATAATGTATATCTGTATATAAAACCTATATATTCACACATATGTATGTGTGTTTTACTGTAATCTAAGTATGTGTGTGTGACAACAGAGAGATAGATAATTATACATACATATATATATACACTAGATTAAACTGATGGTTTAGCTATAACTTCAGTCACAACAAAACAAAAATTTCTTAGTTATCAAAAACCTTATGTGCTACCAATGCAGCTTGAACAGTACAAAGGTTCTCTGTAGAAGCCCCCTGTCTACCTTCATCTGTGCTCCAGGTATTGCTAATTTAATTGCCACACAGTGTAAATATAAACTAATGAGTAGTTTTCCACTTGCCATTTTATGTACTGAGAAAATGGTATAGTATTTCCTTTGCCCATCGATAATTATATATCTACATAAAGGCTTTTAATTATATGGGAATAGCGATCATAATTACAAAGGCCCGTACTCAGCTGATAAAAGTATGTATGGCTTTAGAAAAACAAGATTATATATATTAAAAATGAAATATTTCTGCCAGAGAATAGCTCAGTGATATGTTTAATGATTGAAATTCATGCAGTTTTCAGTTTTTGTACTTACTGAGGGAAAAATTACTGGACTGTAGAACAAGAAAGATTTTTTCTTCCTGCTCTTTCTTTATTTTATCTAAGATTTTTAACTATCAACTTATTCTTTTGTTGCCAGGTATGGCCTCCTGAGTCTAAAAGACAGGGATTACAGAAAATCAGAATTTGTTTTTCATGCCAAAATTTAGTTTAAAATTAATATTGTACAATAGCTAATTCCACTTTTAATCTTATGCATTTGCCGGTGTATATTTAGCAGCAAGCTGTGGACCAAAGCCTTGGCCCCTCTTTTCGTGTTGTAACAAAAATATAAACAAATAGATTTCTATAATTTTCATATATCTTTAGCAATACCAATAAAATGAAAATGAAATAAAAACTTAGTGCTTATGAATCTGATAACTTTTTAAATGGTGTTCTGATGTATCACCTGAGCCAAAATTATATTACTAATTCCACAAAAATGATCATGGTATTTATAAAATAACAAAAAAACGGAGAGTTTTGCATCCTTAGATGAAGCTGAAACTAAGCAGCACCGGAGACAATGACTGCAACTCCAATGCCATAGTCTTAAGCACAATTTCTCTTTCTCTGCAAACCGAAAAAGGAAGCATGAATTTTCATAAGACCATTTACCTTTTTTGGCTTAGTGTAAGGAAATAATGCTACAATAAGAACTTGAAATTAGAATATTTCTATATTGCATTTCAAGGTTTGGATTGGGGGAGTGGGGGATGGAGAAATTAAGGCTGGTCAATGAGATTACTGTTTCAAAAATCTAAAAAAAGAGAGAGAGAGACTCCAATTAGAAGTATCCTGGGGTTATTAGCGATAACTGTGCTCATATCCAATTAAGATGAAAACCATTTTACCAGCTTAATGTGCCACCTCTGGCAGTGGAGGTTTATTAGTTTTATCAGACTTGAGAAGTGAAACTTGAAATGATACGGATGCTAGGTACCAAAGAGACATTAAGACTTAGAGATAATTGGTAAAAAATGAGATGCCTCAAAAGTTGTTGATTAACAAGCATTGTGGATTTTTTTGGGGGGAGAGAAGAAGCTGGACATTTCAGAAAATATTTGAAAAGACCCACTGATTCGTACAATACAATTAGACAAGAAGTTGCTACAACCTTTTTTGTTATCCAAATTATAGTTATATAACATATTTGTATAGGTCGAGACAACCTTCAGGATCCCTGGTGTATTGTCTCATAAAATCCCAAGTGAAAAAAGACAATTACTTATGATGAATTCAGGTTTGTTGTTTTCCCTTCCAGATTAAAGGATATAATGAGTAATGATTGTTATTAATAATTAATAAGAAAATCTATTGTATTATCCGCAAGCTTCTCAACATAGGCTATATAAGCAACAAACTTACTTTTGCTTTTTAAAATGTTTTTAAATAAGCAGTTAAATTTTTCAAGTTAAGCTTATATATTTATTCAATCTGAGTACTACAAATGATTAAAAAATAAATACATAAATAATAAAGCTTCACACTGAGGCAGGAATAAAATCACTCTTACATTTGCTCAGTAGATAGCTCCTTGACTTATAAAATTCTTGCCACTCACTTCTGAAGTACTTGTGGAAAGCCTTCATTTTACAAAAGTTCATCATGGACCAAAAGAAAGGAAAGCAACTGGCTTACTGCAAGAGCCCTATGAAATGGGCTTACCCTTTGATTACCATCGTGTGAAAACTACATAGTTCATGTCTGTTTGTTGTGTTCGATATCTACTACTATATAATAAATGACCACAAGATAAACAGCTTTCACAACACACATTTATGTTGTCACAGTCTTTGCGTCAGGAACCAGGACACAAGTTAGCTGCTGTGGGGTCTCTCAAAAGGCTGTAATAAAGATGTTGGCCTGGGTTGGCATCATACTTGAAAGTCCAAATGTACAAGTAGTCACTTCCAGGCTGATTTACATGGTTTTCAGCTGCCAGGATTCAGTTTTGTTTGGGTTGGTGGACTAAGGGACTTAGTTTGTACCTACCTGGATGGTCCATGTAGTTCCTACAGCCTTCAGTTCTTTCCCAAGCAAGCTCTCTCTCCAACATGGCACCTCGCCTCACCCCAGCTAGCACAGGGAACTGATCCTGCAAGGGAATTGCAACAGTGCATTCTATCTCCTTGGGTACAGTCCTTCTGGTTAGGAGTGAAGTCTCAGCACCCCACTCAAGCAGAGGGGACTACCCAAGAGGGTGAATCGAGGAGGCAGGACTCTCTAGAAGTCACCTTATAGTCTGCCTGCCACTGTGAACTTGCGGTTGGAGGTGGATAAGAATCTGAGATGTGCTGAACAAGGCAGGTAGTAAAGGTGTTTCTGGACAAAACAGGAAATATTTTCTTTAGCTGTATGAAGTTGAAGAATAAACAGTTTCATTTAGTTTTAAAACCTTTGCGTTTTCATCATCAAAATTTTATGTGATTTTGATATATCTATAATTGTTCAAAACATTTGAATCTTTTAGATGTTAGGAAAGAATAAACAAACTACTCCTGTGGCTTCTATTTTGTAATATTTCATCGAATGTAAGATATTTTAGTGAGCAGATAGGCCTCTTTGTACACACATTAACCATCCACATGGTTTATGTATATTTCTTAGAAAATAAAATTTTACAATATTAAAGGATATTTCACTATATTCCAATTCTAATTTTGCTTCACAATACAGTAATTATGTCATTTAAGCATTCTAATATTAATAACAAATGATATTTCTGTGAAAATATTATCTTTTTCAAGAACATATTTAAAGTGCATGAGCACACACATGCAAATCACAAGGAAAAGGGACAGGTGAAAAAGGACGTATCAAGTGGTAAATTTTGTGAGGCCTACCACTGTCTCATTTTTACAATATCTATGCAACAGTTTCCTAATTTCAAGTTCAACAATTCCATGTTCACGTGGAAGTCTACCTGTGCAAGGTGGTTTGGTGTCAAAGGGAGCCCCCCACTGTCCACCTCCCCCTAACTGACCTTTCCTTGGCATAATCAGCAAATTGAATTATCAGCCCAACTGATGGAAATGGATTCTCTCTTCTAGCCAATAGAAGTTTCTTCACTTTGTCATTTCCTTTGTTTAAGAAGATAAGAAGAAGGCCTGATAAATCAAGGACTTCTACAAAGGGCTATCCAGAAACTAAAATGTTTATGAGTACAATGGAATTTATTGGTAAAGTACAGATGGCCCAGCTTCATTCTCACTGAAGAGGAAAGTATTTATATACCTAGTAAAGGCTTGAAAATAACGAAGCAGACAGGAGTACAGGCAGAGAGTTGGGAAATAATGAATCTGCAAATCATTATTGATTAAGCTGTGAATTCAAGATTGCTTGTTGACCTAAGAAATTCTGTGACCTACACAATTTTCTTTTGTTTTGCCAAATGCATTCAGTTCAATTAGTAGTTACTGAATGCCTGGTACTCTATAAAGGTGAACAGTATTCAGAGTCAATGTTTGGCCTGCATGTCCTCCCTAAGCTCTTCAAGGAGCTCTTCCAAACTCACCATACTCTTTCCTTGAGGAAGAATCAAAGGCACCCACTTAGAGGACACTTTGACCCATGTCACATGTGCATACAGTCTTTTGAGGTCCTTCGTGGGGTTGCTCAGTTTTTTCTTGAAACAGATAAGTACGAAGAATAACTCCCAGCCTTAGCACAGAGTCAAGATGGTAGAATGGTGGAGCAAGCCAGGAGTCCCCATTTATAAAATTGCTAGAATAGCAGAGGGTCCAAGACCTCCAGAAGCTCCTATGACTTTCAGAATGTCAGAAGGCAGGAGGATCGAGTGGAGAGAAACCGGACACTGCCTGCTCGGGGCATGCGGAGAAGATGTCCCAGTGTCCATTCTGGCTTTGATTCGTGCTCTCCACCACACTGTCCTTGGGCAGACTTCTAATCTGCTGTTCCATTTATTAAGACAAAAACTGGGAATACTGTTTATTTGAAAATCGAGGCCATTGAGTAACAGTAAATAAAAAGAAACTGTACACAAATGCTGCTTTGCTCTCCTCACAAATGAAGCTCAATGAATATGTGATGAATGAAGAAAATTCAAGTCAAATGCAACTCACAGTAATCAGGAAACACAATTGTAGAAAACAACTACTTGCCCCCCCCCACATTGAGTTTATAGGTACATTTTAGGTATACAGTACAGTTGCATTCATCATTGGGATCTTGTACCTTTATATGACAGATTTTGGTTCTCATTTTTTCCCCTTGTCCCTGCCTTCCCTCCTTTCACCCACTCCACCCTCCCTTATTTACAAAAACTTTATTTCCTTGCATATTGAACTTACTCTTAAATGAAATAAATAAGTTGCACATGTGTAAATACCAAATAGTTTCTTTGGTGTGAAAAACTATACTGTAAATAAGATCCTAATGGTATAATTGATAATGTGTAATAGGAAGAAAGGGGCTAGAGATGTAGGGGAAGGGGTAAGGGTAGGGAAAATAAATAAGGGAAAAGAAAAAAATATGAGAAAATGAAAAAACTACTTGCTTTTAATATCCATTAACTTGTTCCCCTAATAGTATAGCATGGAGAAAAGGAAAAACAGACAATGAATCTACAATCATTAATTAATATTTTTTGTCTTTTTAGTAAAATTCAGCTGCTGGTATATGGACTAGGAAAATGCTTTTTGACTAATAAGATCAAAATCTTTAGTAACAAATGCATTCTTTAATCGCCAAAGACATTCTGTTTCTCTTTAAAATAAAGATATACAGTGTGGTTCAAATGGTATAATTGAGAGTGTAAAATAGGAAGAAAATGGCTAAAGGGAAGTGGGAAGGGGAGGGGAAAGGAAATGAGGGAAAAGAAAAAATGTGAAAAAAGGAAAACCTGGAAACAAGGTCTTTGTAAATAGGGAAGGGTGAAGGGGGTGAAGGGAGGCAGAGGATGGCGGAAAAGTGGGAACCAAGACCTGTCATGTAAAGGTACAAGATCCCAATGATGGATGTAACTGTCTTGTTTGCTTTAAATGTTCCTATAAACTTAATGTGGGAAAAGTAAATAAATAAAATAAAGATGTACCTATTTATAAAAAGAAAATCTGGTTTTTCCTGCAAGTTTGCTATATCTTTGACATTTATGATACACAAATTTTCGCTGTTGTTGGAGCTAAAACTATCTGAGGGCTTATGTGGGCCAGGCCTTGGACTATTCACATGTCATATTCACTGATATTTCCAGAAGCCCCAAATTGACACTACTTCTCACTTTATAGATGACAACAGCAGGAAGATGAGAGAACTTGTCCAATGTCACAGAGCAAGCACAGGGCCTGCCAGACTGCGAGACAGTCATTTGTTACCCTAATGCCTTCAGATAACTTAGGTTTCATACACTGTCTCACAATCTTCCCTCCAGTCTATAGAGTGTCCATAGTTATTCTCATATAATACAAGTCAGGAAACAGAAGCAAAGTCATATCCTTAATAAGCAGCAAAATTCTGACTTCAAAGATCCTTTCAGGGAGCATCACATGAAAATAAACTATGAATAAAATTCGGTTTGAAAGTCTGTCTTCAAACCAGTCATTACAGTACATGCCTGTGATCACAGCCCTCTGGGACTTTGAGGAAGGAAGATTGCAAGTTCAAGCCCATTCGGGCCAACTTAGTGACTTAAGGAGACCTTGTCTCAAACTGAAAAATAAAGAAGCGCTGGCAGTGTAGCTCAGTGTCAGTGCCTTTATCTCCATCCCTAGTACCCACACACGAACACACACACACACACACACACACACACACACACGCACACACGCGCACGCACACATTCTCACTTCAGTATTTCCCCATGTACTATAAGGTCTTTGACTACGTTCAGATGATTTCTGTTTATGTGTCATATGTTCTTTTACTTTTCAAATTCTTTATCTTTCTAATTTTTACGGGTAGTTCTTCAGTTCATTCAAGTCCAAACCTCAGCAACCAAATGTCCCTTAAATTCCAGTAACTTAGTATCACCCCACTATGTCCAACTGAGTCCCCTAGAGTTGTGCTGTCCACTAGCAGCTGCTTGGAAGCTTCAATAAGGCTCTGGGCTTGAGCTCAGCTGTCTGCCGCTTGACACACATCTCGTGGGATAAAGCAGATAAACATACATTTAGGAATCTCAGTTGATTCCACTCGAAAAACACTTCTGAAAAAATTTTTCCCTGTCTGGATTTAGTGTTAAAACAATGAAGTTCTTTTCGAAGAGACATGCCTTGCAAAAACATGTATTTATGCTTTGAATAAATAGAAAAGGAAATATTCTCAAACTTTGCTATCCTAATTTATTTAAGATAGGGGCTTATACTGAACATGTTACAGGATTTTTTATTTTAAAACTATCTCCTAAAATTTTTTTGAAAGTGACATTCAAGTATTTTCAACAGTAAATTGTAGGACTATGAAAATGAAATGGGCTAAGACAGTAAGAACAAATAAATAAATAGATATTTTAGATTAATTTGATAACAAACAAAACACTGCGTCTTGTTACTTATAAAAAATGACTAAGAATTTCTGAAAAATAAAGCCTGACCATAAAGCAGAATTTTCACCAAATAACTTTAGCACACAGCTTTGGTAAAAGCTTATGTTGTTTTGTGCTCATAATTATATTGTGAGAGGGTGGTAATAGAATAAATATCATTTAATCAAAAATTTACTTTTCTATTGAATCAAGCTTTTTCTACCTTGTGCAGTTATTAAGTTAAATATCTATTCCTTTCATGACTGGAAAATAATTTTTTTAAATAAAAAAAAAAAAACATCCCATGTAGGACTTGGTTCGTGTGGTTGATTTTGTCCCTCTTCTTCCACTCAAGAGAAAGTCCTGCTCTGTTTTCAACTAGAATCGCAGCAGCTTCTGTTTCTAACCTAGGAAGAATGTGGTTGGGACTGAAAAGCCCCCTGTCCTATTGTTAGACTTCCCGGCACTGACCCTTGCTTTTAACATCATAATGAAGGATGCTCTTTAGTGGATTATCTTGAGAAGGGATTAACTCCTTCAAGTCTTCTTAGGGGGCAAGGTGTTTTGAGCCCTAAATACACACCAATTGCCTGCTTAACTTTTCATCTTATTTTGAAAACTGCCCAGCTGGGATTCAAATTCTTTTCCATAGAGCTGAATTTTATTAGTAGCAAAGTTGGAGTTCAGGGCAGCAGATGCTAAATATAAGCACTGTTCTTTTAATCTCGTGGGGGCAAATGTTTCAGATATTTCACTGAGACAGGCACGTCAGGATAAAACTCAATCTAAACTCCGTTGTAAACGCTGCAAGCACTTAAATCCTCAGCCCCTTCTCCCAGGCGCATGACTTAAGCCTCCAGAAGACGATGCTTTTATGCTTTTTAGCCAGACTCCACCTTTAAACTGCATTTGTCTCTATGGCTGTTGTGCCACGGCTTTTACTGTTATTATTGACATTGTTTTAAGTCACACTCAAAGTCGAATTCGGATGCCTGGCAAATACACATCACTTTAAAAAGAGGTCTAATTGCTCTACGATTTCTAATCAAGTGTTTTCTGTAGATTCTGCTTTGTTATCTTAATAGCCATTTATTTCTGACTGCCTGATATATTAATATCAAAATCCTGATGTGATTCATCTTACTGTGCTCTATCCTCATTCCTATCCACCATTCCATTATGCAATCATTTGCCAGAAAACTAGATCGTTTGAAATTTTCTGTTAATTCAAACTTTTTCCCTTAATAGACTACAACTTTTTGTTTGTTCAACCAGAAGATTAATTTCACCACTGAGAACACTTATTTTAAAAAGTTTGCTGAATTTAGAAAATTACTTATCCACATACTTGAAGATAAACTTTTCCTTGGACCCTTGTATTTCAGGCTTATTATTTTTTTAATCAAATAGCAAATCTTTTCAATCTATAGTTTTTAAAATAAATGATATAAATTAATTAGAAGATATTATGCTGAAGGTATGTTTTTAATATGTATACAACAAATGCCACAACAAAGGGATTGTAAGAAAATGAACTTTCATTTTTTTTTTTTTTTGCTAAGTGCAAAGTATCCAGGTGCACTTTTCTTGTGCACAAAATGAGCTTTCGCTCTTTTGATATCTATCTATTGCTCTGTATAATAACTCTTCTACGAGCTATGCTTTAATTGTAAATAATCCTCCACATTCTTTCAGTGTAAACTCTTTAAGGAGTCATGAATTTTATTTATACTCTCTCTCTCTTTGAGAGTCTTTTGTTTATTTGCTGTTTCGTTCTTTGTGAAATGACACTCCCAGAAGAAAATCCCCCTCTCTGCTTAAGGAATTAGGCCAGAGACAAAAGCAGGGAATTCTTTAAGCCTTGTTTTGTGCTAAGAGAAATGTTTGACATTTCTGTGGAGAGGTGTTTAGTTTGGATTCATTAGGTCTTAGGGACTCTTTTCTCTTTTTTGGCCTTTCAGTTTCTGTCACTGTTTTTTTTTTTTTTTTTTTTTTTTTTTTTGTTTGATTGTGGGGAGTTCTGGGGTGT
>NW_022900919.1:11239067-11245765 GCF_012274545.1 Fukomys damarensis | reverse complement strand
TCAAGTGCTGCTGATTTCATTTAGTTTTTGTCTTTTTTTTTTTTTTTTTTTTTTTTCCTATGTTTGGTAGACTGAGGAGAATTTGCTGGAGTGTAATTAAGTTTCCTACCTTCGAATAGCAAAAATCCGGTTGTTTTAAATGGGAGGACTAAGTATTCCTTTTGCCCAGCAGGTTCAAAGCTGAGTCACACTTTCTGATATCCACCCAGACAGGAAAACTTGCAGAAGCAAGGAAGAAAAAAGCTTTCAGGGAGGTTTACATCCCTATTGAAATAAATACCTCTCAAAAGCATCTTTAAACAAAGTTCTTTGACCACTGCTTTCACGATCCCACCCTTTAATGCCTAGACCTTTATTTTTCCTGTGCTTCTTTTAGGCACAGTAAAGAAATGTATCTTTCACATAATATTTTAGCACAAAAGGGAAAGTCAGAAATGTATTTTACAGCACTTTGGCTGGCATCCCACAGTCCCTGCAAAGATGCTGGCTGCCTGGACTGAACACGACGCATTCCCACTGCTTTCATAGGCAGAAATTTGTCTTCTGCTAAACAACAAAAATATTTTCCTGCAATATTAATTTCTTTGCTGGGACTAATAGAAGCTCAAGATTTGGTAATTCCCCCAAGTTCTTAGGCCAGGAATAGTGCTTAATAATCAGCTTCCTTTTCTTCTGGGGTGCTCCATGATGTTTTCTATGTTTCCCTCTCTGCTGGCACCAAAGCATGGGAGGAATACGGGTGGAAAACTGGAGGGTGCCCCTCAACGACCATCTAGAAATTAGTGAACACTGCATGTAGTCCCAACAGACTGCCTTGCAACTGGCCCCTGGTCATGTTCCCAAGCATGGCTCTTTCAGCCCAAAGGTCTCTGACTCTGAGTTTAGAACACGTCCGCTGCAACTCCTGCCTCATGAGTTCTCCATGCACCTGGCATCTCAGAGAGAGATGAGGTTAACAGGGTAGCGGGAAAGAACTACGACCTCAAGTCCTCCCAGTGCCAGCCTTATGGGGACACAAACTTTCTTTGGCTGGCTGACAATAACCCTTTGGCCGATCTGGCTGGAAAATATTAATAAAAAAAAAGATAGGAACATTGAAGGAAATGCCTACTGCCCATGATTAAATGGGCAGAGGCCAGATAATAAAATCTTCAACTAATGAATTGGATCAGTGTGAAATGTGTCTCCCCAGCCCTCCCTCTTGCTTTCCAAAATACCAGTTTGTCTTTATTGAAATTATGAACAACCCATCAGCCTTGTCAATCTGGCTCCCCCAACAAAGATGTCTGTAAATTTCCCCCTCCTTCCAGCCTAGGGTCTCCAAGAACATTCCTGTTTTCACCACGGACACCCGCACGTCTGTCTTCACTGAATGTTAAATTCTACCAAGCTTGTTACAATTAACTTTAAACTGGAGGTTATTTAATGGAATGGAAAGCTCAGGCTATTGTTTTACATGTTCTTTTTAAAACGCTGGAGTTTAAATTGTAATTCAAGTTCTCGGGGATCCGGAGGTGTACATCCAAAAGCATCTTGAAGTACCACGTTATTTAAAGGACTTTGAGAGAGAAATAAAAAGGCAAAGATAGCAATGGTTGAAATCACTGATTCCTTCCTTCATCAGACTTTGTCTGTTGAAGCTGTAATTCCAGAACTCCAGAGGCTGAGGCAGGAGTATGTCAAGTGTACACTTAATCTGGGGAATTCGTCCAGACCCTGCCTTAAAATATTAAATGAAAAAAAGCTGGGAATGCAGTGAAAAAAATATTCACTGAAGGATAAGTAAATGTTCATTGAAGGAATAACAAGATAAGCATTTCTGAAAAGGTTTGAATACCAACAGCTATAAGTAGTTATTTGTGGCATCAGAAAAAAAAAAAAAAAAAAAACAACTAATAATCCACTGGGGCTTGAATTGAAATTCTTAAAATTTCTTTTCCTAAAAGAAAGAAACTGAGCATGGTGGCACACATCTATAATCCCAGAAATCTGAAAGAAAGGAAGGAAAGGACGAACTACCTAATAGTCTTTCGGCACAAAAGTGGCGTCCAAAGGGAAAGGGGAAGTCGCATAAAATGTAGGATATTCAAAAATAAGCTTTATGGTACTGTGTTAACAAACAAGCCAGGCAGGGGTTTGCAATAGTGGAAAATATTCCTAGTCCCTGTTGTAAGGACAGCACATTACTAACTAGTTCCCTTGTGCAGAGCTTGTCATTTTCAACTGTTAGCCTATGTTTTAGTGAAGTTTTTCTATGTTCATCTTCTGCAGTGCTTCTAAGGTGTAGAAAAAGCAGGAAAGAGCTCTGAACAGAATTTCAGCCTCCTCTCCTTGACAAAGCAGGGCAAAAGAAAACCTATGTCATTGTCCTTAAAGTAAAAGATGGAAAAACTTTTGTGAGCAGAAGTCCATTTTGTGTTTCATTCTACAGAATATATACGTGGGTTGAGAAGATTGATTTAAATCTTCATATTTTCATTTTCTCCTTTATTAAAGAACTCAAAGGTAGTGGAAAGGAGCTCTTTGTGAGTACCACCCCCCAAAACAAAACAGAATTTGCCTAAAATAAGCCTTGGTATATTAATAATTCAGTGGCAAGTAGATTGGACTGTTCGCTACTAGAATGCCATTAAACAAAAAGCCAATGATAACGACGTAACAATGATGGAATTCGCTTTGCAAGTACACATCTATTCATACCATATAAAATCAATTACTATAAGTCCCACAGGACTTTTCCCCCTAAGTCTACCAAATATAATGTGTTCTAATGTGCAAAGAAAGCTGGAGAAAACAGATTCCATCTTATCCCTGGCGATCTTTGAACACTAGCACCTCAATGTGAAAATTCAAGTTTGCCATTAATTCTAATGATTTAGAACCAGATGTGTCTTTGTGTTTGAAATGTTTTTATAAATATACTTTGTATATTCCTAACACAAAAGCTACTATCCCTGCACAGCATTCCTGTTCATTAGTGTGTGGATTATAACTTTAAATAAACATAGTCCTTAAACTTCTTAATAAAGACAAATTGACTTCTGCAGCCATTATACAAAGTGACATATTTTGTGATTATGTAGGGAGGTTGTAGCGCTGAGATATGGTAAAAACCAGCATTTCTTTTTGGCAGTGGCTTATATTTTTTCTTAGTGTGACCAAATCTTATTTCAGCCTCCCTCATTCTTGCAGATAAGGCAAAACGACTTGAGGCATTAAAGACCTGATTATGTCCCATATATTCATTTCGTTGCCAACGCGTGTCTCTGTGTGTGGTCCAATATGTTTAGATCCATATTATAAGAAAATGTGATTGATTTCCAAAGAGAATAGTTACAGCACAAAGAGATGCATTTTGGGGGATGGTATTTTATGGAACCACTTCTAAAAATAAGCAAATATCCTCCGAAAATTGCTATAAGTACATTATGGTTCTTTACAGAACCAATTTAATTTAGGCCTCTCAATATTTTGTGTCATAGTATCTAATAGGATACCAGGAAAGTTAATGGTGCCTTTCTAACTACTGTAAACATTGCTATTTCTCACAATAAGAGGACAGTATCTGTCAAATTTTGAAAAGTTTTTTTTTTAATTCTCCAAGATTTCAACAGAAAAATAAAAACTGTTTTCCAACAGGAGGTTTTGGTGCAACATCAACTGAACAAAATCCACAGATCGACTTTTCTTCATATTTGATGTGCATTGCAAGAGTTTCTTTGCAGATATTGTTTTAAATGTAATTATTTTGCCTCTTTTTCTTTATTGCTGTAAAATAAAGACTTTTTCCCCATCGGTCCCCTGTCACTTTTGAAATGGGAAACATGATGGATTACGGCACATTTGCCTTGCTAGGCTTTATCAAGCTCATTAGAGATGATGCATGATCTGAACTTTACAAAAAGTAAAAAAAAAAAAAAAATCCCGGACGCCCTCTTTCTTATCTTCTCTGTTTGCCTCTGAAATCACTCTGGTTTACTTGTTGCACAAACTGACCACTTATTAGAGCCCAAAAAAAGTCTTGATTATAAAATGTGTGGCTTTCCTCTAGAACAACACCAAAGTTCAGGTGTAACCTCTCAGAGAGATCAGTAGCTCCAAACTTTTAGCTCAAAAGCCTTGTATTTCTTCCATTATCATGCCCTGCATATAAACAACTTCATGTGCATGTATCAGCATGATGAAAAGCAGTTTTCAATTCAATTTTCTGATGAGATAGCCTTATAATAAATGCCTCCAGAGAAGAATTTAATTGAATAAAATGATATTTTATTAATGAATTTAAATAAATATTTTTTCTGCTTTGGAATCGGAATAGTGTACTGAAGACTCATTTTTAAAGAAACTTTTAACATGGAGTTTTAAACTGAATTGCATAAAGTCAATTTTAAACAAGTTCTTGTAAATCAAAACATTATGACAGCAATAAAAGGGTGATATCTTCTCACCTTTCTCTCCAGTTCTGTGAAAATTTGATTTTCACATTTAAAATGTAGATAGATTTAAAATGTAGATAGGCCCATCAAGATGAAGGCTATCAGGTGAATAGTGTTCCGCCAACACTTATCACTAGAAGAATCACCCCCTGATCTTTCAGATGTTCATTGCTATCAAGATGTAAGGCACAAATGGACATTATGTTTAAATGTTTAACACAGAGTTGGAAAAAGCATTTGGTTGTAAAATCAGAAAGGTGATTACCAAGATAGGCAATATACATATTACTTGAATTTTGGATACATTAGCAAATCTGTCATTTTTGAACTTGTAATTGATGAATGCCTTTGGTAATAGAACATGGAGGTACTTATATTCAAAAAATAATCAAATTCAAAAATTGTGGAAAATTGTGCAACAACATATTGTCTGGGAAAGTCTTGCAAGTGTTCCATGAGTAGTCAAATCTATCCTTGTGAGGATGTTTTCAAAAACTGATATCTATACTTTCTGTGCTAAATCAAACCACATACATCGCATTAATGTCTTATGTGCAAGTAGCTCTCCCCAGTTTCAAACTGGACATCACCAGCAATGCGTTAGCCTCTTTTTTCACTCACTCAAGAAACCTTCTGTGTAAATAATCCCTTCTCATCTTCACTTTACCTTTTGTGGTTTAAATTCTCTCTGGTCAGCCGAGGTCTAAAAATACTCAATGAAAATTTTGAAAATAAATAATTCCTATGTTTTACATTGCATCCCATTCTAAGTAGTAGAATGAAATCTCACAGTTCTGCTCCATCCCTTCTTGGACATGAATCATTCTTTTGCCCATTGTGTCCAACATGTATATGCTACTCTCCTGTTAATCACTTGGTAGACATCCTGTTTATTAGACAGTGTTTGTATCCAAGTCATCCTTATTTTACTTAATAATGACCCCAAAGTATACAAGTAATGTTACTGTATGAATTGTACCAAAGAGAAGCTGTGAATTGTTGCCTTTAAGTGAAAAGGTGAAAGTTCTTGATTTCTAATACAGACATAGATATAGATACAGATCCACTAGGGTGTTAAAACTTATCTCCCATGGGTAATGGGGCATTAGTGCACTGCTGATTTCTGAGGAATGTGGTCAGTGAGGGAGACCTTGGCCCTGCCCTAGTAGAGACGACAGTGTGCAAAAAAAATCCAATAAAATTTCATCAGATAAAGAGTTTAGTTACTCACAACTTAGTTGATTCCTGTGAAGAAAGAACACAAAGGCTTTTCTGACACATAGGAGAGTTGCAACCTAGAGTGGAAGGAGTGGGAGGCCAGCCAAGCACAGACCAAGGGATCCCTGAAACTAGGGTGGACAGTAGGGCACTTCCCTTAAAAAGGCATGTCGTACTGAATTCAAGTTTTTTAGTCAGTGAGACCTAAAGGAAGCTGATATCAAGAGAATTTATAAAAGAAGAGGCTAGCGAGGGAAGCAGGGTACAACATACGAAGTCCTGATGTCACCACAGATATGCCATTGTTCAAAGACTCCTGGAAAATGATAAAACAGATTCAGGGTTAACTTCATTGCAAGAAGAGCAATGTAAATCGACTTGTTTTACTTACAGATGATTGGCGCAGAAACTAGGAGGTCGACAAGGTGAGGCAAGTTCCCCTGAATAAATGTGCAAACTAAGATCCCAAGATGCATCTTCCTGAGAAGCAAGGGCTGTGCCCAGGTACATGCCCAATTCCACTTGTGCATAGAACTGTGTTCTTTCCATTTCCTTCCTAGATCTCTTTCCAATACTGAACATTACAGTGCTTCCCAGTTCACTTGAATGTCAAGGTGGAAGAGGTTAAGCTAGAAAGTTTGTGCACCAAAAAAAAAATCTAAGCAAAAAGCAACTTGTAATATATCTTTCCCTTTGAGGTGTCTCCATATTGATTTCCACAGTGGTTGCACCAGCCTGCACCCCCACCAACAATGGAGAAGGGTTCCTTTCTCCCACAACCCCTCCAACATTTGTTATTGGTTGATTTTTTTTCTTTTTTATTGAGGTTATTGGTACAATCTAGGTATACAAATACAGTTACATTCATCACTGGGATTCTGTACCTTTCCATAATAGGTCTTGATTCTCATTTTTCCCCTTGTCCCTGCCCTCCCTTCACCCCCTCCTCCCCTCCCCATTTACAAACACTTTATTTCAATTTTTTCAGTTTCTCATATTTTTTTCCTCTCCCTTATTACCTTTCCCCCACCCTTCCCACTTTCC